>NC_069507.1:244005269-244142769 GCF_027579735.1 Bombina bombina
TTAATCTTCATCTCTTTTCTGTTTCTGAGTAAATAGTACATACCAGCACTATTTTAAAATAACAAACTCTTGATTGAATAATAAAAACTACAGTTAAACACTAAAAAACTCTAAGCCATCTCCGTGGAGATGTTGCCTGTACAACGGCAAAGAGAATGACAGGGGTAGGCGGAGCCTAGGAGGGATCATGTGACCAGCTTTGCTGGGCTCTTTGCCATTTCCTGTTGGGGAAGAGAATATCCCACAAGTAAGGATGACGCCGTGGACCGGACACACCTATGTTGGAGAAATTAGGCTTATTTTTAGCCTTAAAAGACCTATCCTGTGGAAGGGCGTGGCCCTTTCCCCCAGTGATGTCTGAAATAATCTCTTTCAATTCTGGTCCAAATAAAGTTTTACCCTTGAAAGGGATGTTAAGCAATTTTGTCTTGGATGACACATCCGCTGACCAAGACTTTAGCCAAAGCGCTCTGCGCGCCACGATAGCAAACCCTGAATTTGTCGCCGCTAGTCTAGCTAATTGCAAAGCGGCATCTAAAATAAAAGAGTTAGCCAATTTAAGTGCGTTAACTCTGTCCATAACCTCCTCATATGGAGTTTCTCTACTGAGCGACTTTTCTAGTTCCTCGAACCAGAACCACGCTGCCGTAGTGACAGGAACAATGCATGAAATTGGTTGTAGAAGGTAGCCTTGCTGTACAAAAATCTTTTTAAGCAAACCTTCTAATTTCTTATCCATAGGATCTTTGAAAACACAACTATCTTCAATAGGAATAGTAGTGCGTTTGTTTAGAGTAGAAACTGCCCCCTCGACCTTGGGGACTGTCTGCCATAAGTCCTTTCTGGGGTCGACCATAGGAAATAATTTCTTAAATATAGTGGGGGGAACAAAAGGTATGCCGGGCTTTTCCCACTCCTTATTTACTATGTCCGCCACCCGCTTGGGTATAGGAAAAGCGTCGGGGGGCACCGGAACCTCTAGGAACTTGTCCATCTTGCATAATTTCTCTGGAATGACCAAGTTGTCACAATCATCCAGAGTAGATAACACCTCCTTAAGCAGTGCGCGGAGATGTTCTAATTTAAATTTAAATGTCACAACATCAGGTTCAGCTTGATGAGAAATTTTTCCTGAATCTGAGATTTCTCCATTAGACAAAACCTCCCTCATTGCCCCTTCAGATTGGTGTGAGGGTATGACAGAACAATTATCATCAGCGCCCTCTTGCTCTTCAGTGTTTAAAACAGAGCAATCGCGCTTTCTCTGATAAGTAGGCATTTTGGATAAAATATTTGCTATGGAGTTATCCATTACAGCCGTTAATTGTTGCATGGTAATAAGTATTGGCGCACTAGATGTACTAGGGGCCTCCTGCGTGGGCAAAACTGGTGTAGACACAGTAGGAGATGATGTAGTATTATGTTTACTCCCCTCATCTGAGGAATCATCTTGGGCAATATCATTATCTGTGGCAGTACTGTCCTTACTTTGTTTGGACGCTATGGCACAATTATCACATAAATTTAAATGGGGAGACACATTGGCTTTCATACATATAGAACATAGCTTATCTGAAGGTACAGACATGTTAAACAGGCTTAAACTTGTCAACAAAGCACAAAAAACGTTTTAAAATAAAACCGTTACTGTCTCTTTAAATTTCAAACAGAAAACACTTTATTACTGAATATGTGAAAAAGTATGAAGGAATTGTTCAAAAATTACCAAAATTTCACCACAGTGTCTTAACGCATTAAAAGTATTGCACACCAAATTTCAGAGCTTTAACCCTTAAAATAACGGAACCGGAGCCGTTTTAAAATTTAACCCCTATACAGTCCCAGCTATAGTCTTTGCTGAGACCCAACCAAGCCCAGAGGGGGATACGATACCAAATGACGCATTCTAGAAGCTTTTTTAGTGATTCTTAGATCCTCACACATGCATCTGCATGCCCTGCTCTCCAAAAACAACTGCGCAGTAATGGCGCGAAAATGAGGCTCAGTCTATAACTAGAAAGGCCCCCTGACTGAAAAAGGTGTCCAACACAGTGCCTGCCGTTTTATAAACGTTCCCCAAGATTATAAATGCCAATTGATAGCCTAAATCTGAATAATATGCCCAAATAAAGCAATCGATTTATGTCTACCAGTTTTTTAGCCCTTATTAAGCCCTTTATTCTGTATGTTTGACTAAGAAAATGGCTTTCCCCATGAGGGGAAATGACAGCCTTCCAGCATTACACAGTCTTGTTAGAAATATGGCTAGTCATACCTTAAGCAGAAAAGTCTGCTAACTGTTTCCCCCAACTGAAGTTACTTCATCTCAACAGTCCTATGTGGAAACAGCAATCGATTTTAGTTACTGTCTGCTAAAATCATCTTCCTCTTACAAACAGAAATCTTCATCCTTTTCTGTTTCAGAGTAAATAGTACATACCAGCACTATTTTAAAATAACAAACACTTGATAGAAGAATAAAAACTACATTAAAACACCAAAAAAACTCTTAACCATCTCCGTGGAGATGTTGCCTGTGCAACGGCAAAGAGAATGACTGGGGTGGGCGGAGCCTAGGAGGGACTATATGGCCAGCTTTGCTGGGACTCTTTGCCATTTCCTGTTAGGGAAGAGAATATCCCACAAGTAAGGATGACGCCGTGGACCGGACACACCAATGTTGGAGAAATAGCTCCCTCCACCTTAGTGACCGTCTGCCACGAATCCCGAATGGTGTCAGATATGGGAAACATTTTCTTAAAAGTAGGAGGGGGAAAGAATGGAATGCCTGGTCTATCCCATTCCTTAGTAACAATGTCCGAAATTCTTCTAGGGACTGGAAAAACATTAGTGTAAGTAGGTACCTCTAGATATTTATCCATTTTACACAGTTTCTCTGGTGGAATGACAATAGGGTCACAATCATCCAGAGTCGCTAAGACCTCCCTGAGTAACAAACGGAGGTGTTCAAGCTTAAACTTAAAGGCCGTCACATCTGAGTGTGTTTGAGGGAACATCTTTCCTGAATCAGAAAGCTCTCCCTCAGACAGCAAGTCCCCCACCCCCAAATCAGAACACAGAGTACATCGGAGATGGCCAATAAAGCATCAGAGGGCTCAGTATTTACTCTAATACCTGACCTGCTGCGCTTACCCTGTAAACCTGGCAGTTTAGATAATACCTCTGTAAGGGTAGTAGACATAACTGCAGCCATATCTTGCAGGGTGAAAGAATTCGACGCACTAGAAGTTCTTGGCGTCGCTTGGGAGGGGGTTAAAGTTTGTGACACTTGAGGAGAAACAGATGGCATAACCCGATTCTCTTCTGACTGAGAATCATCCTGAGACATACTTTTACCAGCTAAAATATGTTCTTTGCAATGTAGGGCCCTTTCAGTACATGAGGGACACGTTTGAAGTGGGGGTTCCACAATGGCTTTTAAACACATGGAACATTGGCTTTCCTCAACGTCAGACATGTTAAAACAGGCTAGTAATGACCACAAACAGGCTTGAAAACACTTTATTTAGTGAAAAAAATAATCTGAAAAAACGGTACTGCGCCTTTAAGAGAAAAAAGCATACAATTTTTCCAAAACTGCTTTAAAATGATAAAATGATTAAATTATTTTCCTAAGAGGCCCACCGGAGCTGGAGCTTGCTGCTTGCATGGGGAATACAACTATGCAACTGAGGCACGAAAATAGGCCCCGCCCATCATCAGTGTCAACCATTTTTACAGCCCAACATACAGGTCCAGTAATACCCTTCTCTTTCACATTAGGATTACTGCTTACCTCTTCCCTCATGGGGATACTGTCAGCCAATTCTGAAATAACATAGTCTCTCCAGAAAAAAATTACTGAACATACCTCAATGCTTGTAGCATGAAAAACGTTCCTCACACTGAAGTTTCTTAAGTACTCCTCAGCCATTCTGTGGGAACTACTCTGGATCTTAGTGACAACAGCTAAGATCATCAGTCTCCAGGCAGAAATCTTCATCTATCTGCTGCCTGGGAAAAAATAGCACTCACCGGTACCATTTAAAATAAAAAAGTCTTGCTTGAAGAAAATAAAAACTAACATTTTATCACCTCTTTCACTTTAGACTGGGGGGGGGTGGAGTCAAGGGAGGAGCAATATAGTTGCTTAAAAATAAACTCTTGATTGAATAATCAGACACCTAACTTAACCCCTCCTTGCAACTGATACAAGCAAAGAGAATCACTGGGGTTGTGGGTAAGGGAGTGGTATTTAACAGCTTTGCTGTGGTGTTCTTTGCCTCCTCCTGCTAGTCAGGAGTGATATTCCCAATAGCAATAATGATGATCCGTGGACTCACCATATCATTAGAAAGAAGTCATATTTATTTACATTGTCATTTCAAAGCTCTCACGGGCGTTCTAACATTCGCTCAGCATTTTAATCATTGTTTTAGCGTGCCAAAGGGTAAACAAGCAAGTGTTAAATTGTTTACAAACCGCTACTTATTTATTTGAAATTGATTTTGTCTGTTTAAAATCACACTTGTGCTGAAAATTTAAATACAGCAGTACTGTTTATAGAAAAGCTATGTAAACTGAAGGCAGGAACACAAATCATTGTCCCTGGGAGGTGATGGAGATCAGTACAAAAATGTTAATTTTTAATTGCTCTCTAAGTATTGGTCTTGGTATATACAGTGATATAATATATGCAGGGCATGGTGTATATAGAGAGAGATAGAACTATGAAGCATGCTCTCCCTGCAAGCGAAGCCCATTTTAATGGGTTTACAAACTCCTATAAAGGAGAAATTTTCCATACATTTTAAGCAGTGAAACTAAAAATCCCACTGTGAACTTAAAGGGATAGTAAAGTCCAAATTAAACTTTCATGATTCAGATAGGGCATGCCAATTTAAACAACTTTCTAATTTACCTTTATCAAATTTGCTTTGTTCTCTTGGTATTCTTAGTTGAAAACTAAACCTAGGTAGACTCATATGCTAATTTCTGAGATAAGGAGGCAGTCAGCAGAAGTTTAGATACAAGGTAATTAGAGAGGTAAAAAGTATATTTCTATAACAGTGTTGGTTATGCAAAACTGGGGAATGGTAAATAAAAGTGATTAAATATCTTTTTAAACTAACATTTTTGGCGTTTACTATCCCTTTAAGTACAAGAATCAGTTTTTGGTGATCACTTTAACTTGTTTTCTGAAGTAATACTTGACTGAGAATCACTTTTACAAGTAAATAAGCAGCAGATTACAGTTGAGTTACTAGGTGCTTTGCACACAGTGGATGTCTCATGCTTGTGTCTTTAGTGCTTACCTCAGGTAAAGTGGAAATATTATTGTTCTCCAAATTAAGCTCCTCCAGCTCACTGCACTTTGCTAAAGATTTGGGTATCGCTGAAAGTCTGTTGTACCGCAAACCTAGTCTACTGAGGTTGGAGAGGCTCCCTGTAGGTGAGGGAAAAAACACACACATAAGAATGATTGCTGATGGGTTAGAATGAGAAAAGGCAAATGCATTACTATTTACACAACACAATTTCTTCATTTAACAAAAAAATCCTACTGCAAAATATCTTTTAATGCTAAAGCAACACCAATGTGTTTTTTTTGTTTGTTTTTTTTTAATTCAAAACATTACAAAATGACAGCAGAAACTAGAAACAGTTTAAGAGTGATAGTTAGGTTGCAGACAATATGAATGACATTCCATTAGCACAAAAAACATAATTTATGTAAGAACTTACCTGATAAATTCATTTCTTTCATATTGGCAAGAGTCCATGAGCTAGTGACGTATGGGATATACATTCCTACCAGGAGGGGCAAAGTTTCCCAAACCTCAAAATGCCTATAAATACACCCCCACAATTCAGTTTAACGAATAGCCAAGAAGTGGGGTGATAAGAAAGGAGCGAAAGCATCAACAAGGAATTGGAATAATTGTGCTCTATACAAAAAAATCATAACCACCATAAAAAGGGTGGGTCTCATGGACTCTTGCCAATATGAAAGAAATGAATTTATCAGGTAAGTTCTTACATAAATTATGTTTTCTTTCATGTAATTGGCAAGAGTCCATGAGCTAGTGACGTATGGGATAGCAAATACCCAAGATGTGGAACTCCACGCAAGAGTCACTAGAGAGGGAAGGATAAAAATAAAGACAGCCAATTCCACTGAAAAAAGAATCCACAACCCAAATCAAAAGTTTTAATCTTTAAAATGAAAAAAAACCCTGAAATTATAAGCAGAATAAACTGAAACAGCTGCCTGAAGTACTTTTCTACCAAAAACTGCTTCTGAAGAAGAGAAAACATCAAAATGGTAGAATTTAGTAAAAGTATGCAAAGAAAACCAAGTTGCTGCTTTGCAAATCTGATCAACAGAAGCGTCATTCTTAAAAGCCCAGGAAGTAGAAACTGACCTAGTAGAATGAGCCATAATCCTCTGAGGCGGGGATTTACCCAACTCCAAATAAGCATGATGAATCAAAAGCTTTAACCAAGACGCCAAAGAAATGGCAGAAGCCTTCTGATCTTTCCTAGAACCAGAAAAGATAACAAATAGACTAGAAGTCTTTCAGAAATCTTTAGTAGCTTCAACATAATATTTCAAAGCTCTTACCACATCCAAAGAATGTAAAGATCTTTCCAAAGAATTCTTAGGATTAGGACACAACGAAGGGACAACAATTTCTCTACTAATGTTGTTGGAATTCACAACTTTAGGTAAAAATGTAAATGAAGTCCGCAAAACCGCCTTATCCTGATTAAAAATCAGAAAAGGAGATTCACAAGAAAGAGCAGATAATTCAGAAACTCTTCTAACAGAAGAGATGGCCAAAAGGAACAATACTTTCCAAGAAAGTAATTTAATGTCCAAAGAATGCATAGGCTCAAACGGAGGAGCCTGTAAAGCCCTCAAAACCAAATTAAGACTCCAAGGAGGAGAAATTGGTTTAATGACAGGCTTGATACGAACCAAAGCCTGTACAAAACAATGAATATTAGGAAGATTAGCAATCTTTCTGTGAAACAGAACAGAAAGAGCAGAAATTTGTCCTTTCAAGGAACTTGCAGACCAACCCTTATCCAAACCATCCTGAAGAAACTGTAAAATTCTAGGAATTCTAAAAGAATGCCAAGAGAATTTATGAGAAGAACACCATGAAATCTAAGTCTTCCAAACTCGGTAATAAATCTTTCTAGACACAGATTTGCGAGCCTGCAACATAGTATTAATTACTGAGTCAGAGAAACCTTTATGACTAAGCACTAGGCGTTCAATCTCCATACCTTCAAATTTAATGATTTGAGATCCTGATGGAAAAATGGGCCTTGAGATAGGTCTGGCCTTAATGCAAGTGGCCAAGGTTGGCAACTGGACATCCAAACAAGATCCGCATACCAAAACCTGTGTGGCCATGCTGGAGCCACCAGCAATACAAATGAACGCTCCGTTACGATTTTGGAAATCACTCTTGGAAGAAGAACTAGAGGCGGAAAGACATAAGAGGTTTGATAATTCCAAGGAAGTGACAACGCATCCACTGCTTCCGCCTGAGGATCCCTGGACCTGGACAGATACCTGGGAAGTTTCATTTTTAGATGAGAAGCCACCAGATCTATTTCTGGAAGCCTCCACATCTGAACAATCTGAAGAAACACATCTGGGTGAAGAGACCATTCTCCCGGATGTAAAGTCTGGCGACTGAGATAATCCGCTTCCCAATTGTCTATTCCTGGGATATGGACCGCAGAGATTAGACAGGAGCTGGATTCCGCCCATGCAAGTATCCGAGATACTTCTTTCATAGCTTGAGGACTGTGAGTCCCACCTTGATGACTGAAATACGCCACGGTTGTGACATTGTCTGTCTGAAAACAAATAAACGGTTCTCTCTTCAGGAGAGGCCAAAACTGAAGATCTCTGAAAATAGCACAGAGTTCCAAAATATTGATTGGTAATCTCGCTTCTTGAGATTTCCAAACCCCCTGCGCTGTCAGAGATCCCCACACAGCTCCCCAACCTGAAAGACTTGCATCTGTTGTAATCACAGTCCAGGTTGGTCAAACAAAAGAGGCCCCCTGAACTAAACGATGGTGATCTAACCACCAAGTCAGAGATAGTCGAACATTGGGATTTAAGGATATTAATTGTGATATCTTTGTATAATCCCTGCACCATTGGCTCAGCATACAAAGCTGAAGAGGTCTCGTGTGAAAACGAGCAAAGGGGATGACGTCCGATGCTGCAGTCATGAGACCTAAAACCTCCATGCACATAGCTACTGAAGGGAATGTTTGAGACTGAGGATTCCGACAAGCTGAAACCAATTTCAGATGTCTTTTGTCTGTTAGAGACAAAGTCATGGATACTGAATCTATTTGGAATCTACCCTTGTCTGAGGAATCAAGGAACTTTTTCGTAAATTGATCCTCCAACCAGGTCTTCGAAGAAACAACACTAGTTGATTTGTGTGAGATTCTGCAGAATGTAAAGACTGAGCAAGTACCAAGATATTGTCCAAATAAGGAAACACCACAATACCCCGCTCTCTGATTACAGAGAGTAGGGCACCGAGAACCTTTGAAAAGATCCTTGGAGCTGTTGCTAGGCCAAAAGGAAGAGCAATAAATTGGTAATGCTTGTCTAGAAAAGAGAATCTCAGGAACTGATAGTGATCTGGATGAATCGGAATATGAAGAAAATTTATTTTTCATATGCATTTCCCAAAATGAAACTGACAGTCTGTAAGTAGGAAATAAACTGATTAACCTGAATCATGGCAAATATAAGTATAAAACATATATTTAGAACTTTACATATAAAGTGCCAAACCATAGCTGAGAGTGTCATAAGTAAAAGAAAACATACTTACCAAAAGACACTCATCTACATAAAGTAGACAGCCAAACCAGTACTGAAACGAGAATCAGTAGAGGTAATGGTATATAAGAGTATATCGTCGATCTGAAAAGGGAGGTAGGAGATGAATCTCTACGACCGATAACAGAGAACCTATGAAATAGATCCCCATTAGGATGACCATTGCATTCAATAGGTAATACTCCCTTCACATCCCTCTGTTATTCACTGCACTCTTAGTAGAAATCTAGCACAAACTTACTTCACCACCTCCATAGGAGGCAAAGTTTGTAAAACTGAATTGTGGGTGTGGATTTATAGGCATTTTGAGGTTTGGGAAACTTTGCCCCTCCTGGTAGGAATGTATATCACATACGTCACTAGCTCAACGACTCTTGCCAATTACATGAAAGAAATGAGTATTCAGTTATTACCAGAATGTATATATTCTTCCCAAAAAATATGATAGAGTAATAATCCTCCAATTTATGGATCTTAAAGTAGTGGTATTTTTCAAGTGAGAGGGCCAAGGTTACCGAGGAGACCCAGTCCTCAATAGACTGGCTGTTAGAAGTTTTCCATAACTTAGGGATTATTTGTTTGGCTCAGTTAAGCATAAGAATCAATAACTTAGCACGTAACCTGCATACTATCTTAGTTGGCTTATTGAAAAGACATATCAAAGGGTCAAAAGGGACGTCAAAATGTAGTGCTTTAGTAATTTCTGTAATTATAATCCTCCAGTAATTGCTAATGCTAGGGCATGTCCACCAAATGTGGTATGCCGTACCGGCATGACCACATTCCCTCCAGCATTTACCTCCAGAGTTTGGGAATATTTGTGCTAATCTATGGGGTGTGTAATACCACCTACTAAGTATTTTCATGTTGGTTTCTTTGAAACTCGCTGATGAAGCGGATGAGGACATCAGCACAATAATTTGTAGCCAGTCTCTATCCAAGAGTCTATTGTGCATCTCCCCCTCCCATTTTTTTTGCGTATGTTGGTAGAGTGCGTGAGTGGTGTTGTAGGAGAAGTTTGTAGGACTTGGACAGGTAGCCTTTAGTATCGTGATTCTGGTAGCATAAGTGTTCATAGGGAGTTATGTTCCTAGTTATCTTGTTTTTTTCTGGGTGGGAGGCAACGGGTATGGCTTAGCTAAAAGTATGTATACCAATTGTCAAAACCAATGTTATTTTTTATTTGTACCATTTACAAAAATCAATAGCAGTCCAGGAATACCATCCTCCCTTTTTTTTTTTAGTACATTTTAGGGGGTATTAACCATTTAAACAGTTCCACTTTCCTTAATTAAATTCCTCATAAAATGTTTGGAGTTTGTCACTTTAAATAAAAAAAAAAAAAAAAAACTGTGTACAATTACCAAATGAAAACATATAATTTACTTCCATAATCAAATTTTCCTCTCTTTCTCCTGGTCTCCTTCATTGGACCTTAGCGCCTTTCCATGAGAGAATAAGGAGGTAGGCTCAGGAGCGTGCACGTGTCTTGCTCATTGCTGCCATACTCTTGAGCCTAACTCCATATGTTCTCACAGAAAGGAACCAATGTTCAAAAAAGGGAAGCAAGAAAATTAAATACTTTTGATAATACAAGTGAATTGGATATATATTTAACTGCACACTACCTGAATCATAAAAATAGAATTTATGCTTACCTGATAAATTACTTCCTCCAACGGTGTGTCCGGTCCACGGCGTCATCCTTACTTGTGGGAATATCTCTTCCCCAACAGGAAATGGCAAAGAGTCCCAGCAAAGCTGGCCATATAGTCCCTCCTAGGCTCCACCCACCCCAGTCATTCGACCGACGGACAGGAGGAAAAATATAGGAGAAACCATATGGTACCGTGGTGACTGTAGTTAGAGAAAATAATTCATCAGACCTGATTAAAAAACCAGGACGGGCCGTGGACCGGACACACCGTTGGAGAAAGTAATTTATCAGGTAAGCATAAATTCTGTTTTCTCCAACATTGGTGTGTCCGGTCCACAGCGTCATCCTTACTTGTGGGAACCAATACCAAAGCTTTAGGACACGAAGGGAGGGAGCAAATCAGGTTACCTAAACGGAAGGCACCACGGCTTGCAAGACCTTTCTCCCAAAAATAGCCTCCGAAGAAGCAAAAGTATCAAATTTGTAAAATTTGGCAAAAGTGTGCAGTGAAGACCAAGTCGCTGCCTTACATATCTGATCAACAGAAGCCTCGTTCTTGAAGGCCCATGTGGAAGCCACAGCCCTAGTGGAGTGAGCTGTGATTCTTTCAGGAGGCTGCCGTCCGCTCAAGCCTGAGCAAAGAGAGAGAGTCTGCCCCCCACTAGATCCGGTCCCGGATCGGGGGCTACTCCTTCATGATGTTTTGTTAGCGGTAGCAGGCTTCTTGGTCTGCTTACCCTTGTTCCAGCCTTGCATCGGTTTCCAGGCTGGTTTGGACTGTGAGGCATTACCCTCTTGCTTAGAGGATGCAGAATTAGAGGCCGGTCCGTTCCTGAAATTACGAAAGGAACGAAAATTAGACTTATTCTTGGCCTTGAAAGGCCTATCTTGTGGGAGGGCGTGACCCTTTCCCCCAGTGATGTCTGAGATAATCTCTTTCAATTCTGGTCCAAAGAGGGTTTAACCCTTGAAGGGGATGTTAAGCAATTTTGTCTTGGATGATACATCCGCTGACCAAGACTTTAGCCAAAGCGCTCTGCGCGCCACAATTGCAAACCCTGAATTTTTCGCAGCTAATCTAGCTAATTGCAAAGCGGCATCTAAAATAAAAGAGTTAGCCAACTTAAGTGCGTGAACTCTGTCCATAACCTCCTCATATGGAGTCTCTCTACTGAGCGACTTTTCTAGTTCCTCGAACCAGAACCACGCTGCTGTAGTGACAGGAACAATGCACGAAATGGGTTGTAGAAGGTAACCTTGCTGTACAAAAATCTTTTTAAGCAAACCTTCCAATTTTTTATCCATAGGATCTTTGAAAGCACAACTATCTTCGATAGGAATAGTAGTGCGCTTGTTTAGAGTAGAAACTGCCCCCTCGACCTTAGGGACTGTCTGCCATAAGTCTTTTCTGGGGTCGACCATAGGAAATAATTTCTTAAATATAGGAGGGGGAAGAAAAGGTATGCCGGGCTTCTCCCACTCCTTATTCACTATGTCCGCCACCCGCTTGGGTATAGGAAAAGCGTCGGGGTGCACCGGAACCTCTAGGAACTTGTCCATCTTGCATAATTTTTCTGGAATGACCAAGTTGTCACAATCATCCAGAGTAGATAACACCTCCTTAAGCAGTGCGCGGAGATGTTCTAATTTAAATTTAAATGTCACAACATCAGGTTCTGCCTGTTGAGAAATTTTTCCTGAATCTGAAATTTCCCCATCTGACAAAACCTCCCTCATGGCCCCTTCAGATTGGTGTGAGGGTATGACAGAACAATTATCATCAGCGCCCTCCTGCTCTTCAGTGTTTAAAACAGAGCAATCACGCTTTCTCTGATATGCAGGCATTTTGGATAAAATATTTGCTATGGAGTTATCCATTACAGCCGTCAATTGTTACATGGTAATAAGCATTGGCGCGCTAGAAGTACTAGGGGCCTCCTGCGTGGGCAAAACTGGCATAGACACAGAAGGAGATGATGTAGAACCATGTCTACTCCCTTCTGAGGAATCATCTTGGGCAATTTCATTATTTGTGGCAGTACTGTCCTTACTTTGTTTGGACGCTATGGCACAATTATCACACAATTTTGAAGGGGGAGACACATTGGCTTTCATACATATAGAACATAGCTTATCTGAAGGCACAGACAATAAAGCACAAAAAACGTTTTAAAACAAAACCGTTACTGTCTCTTTAAATTTTAAACAGAGCACACTTTATTACTGAATATGTGAAAATATATGAAGGAATTGTTCAAAATTTACCAAAATTTCACCACAGTGTCTTAAAGCATTAAAAGTATTGCACACCAATTTTCAGAGCTTTAACCCTTAAAATAACGAAACCGGAGCCGGTTACAGAATTAACCCCTATACAGTCCCAGCTACAGCCTTTGCTGTGACTTTACCAAGCCCAGAGGGGAATACGATACCAAATGACGCCTTCTAGGAACTTTTCCAACTACTTTCAGGTCCTCACACATGCATCTGCATGTCTTGCACTCAAAAACAACTGCGCAGTAATGGCGCGAAAATGAGGCTCAGCCTACAACTGGGAAGGCCCTTCCTGACTGGAAAAGGTGTCTAACATAGTGCCTGACGTTAAAAAACGTTCCCCAAGTTTATAAGTGTGAATTATCAGCATAAACATGTATAAAATGTCCAAATAAAGCAATCGATTTAGCCCATAAAAGTGTCTACCAGTTTTATAGCCCATATTAAGCCCTTTATTCTGCTTGAGACTAAGAAAATGGCTTACCGGTCCCCATGAGGGGAAATGACAGCCTTCCAGCATTACACAGTCTTGTTAGAAATATGGCTAGTCATACTTTAAGCAGAAAAGTCTGCTAACTGTTTCCCCCAACTGAAGTTACTTCATCTCAACAGTCCTATGTTGAAACAGCAATCGATTTTAGTTACTGTCTGCTAAAATCATCTTCCTCTCACAAACAGAATTCTTCATCTTTTTCTGTTTCAGAGTAAATAGTACATACCAGCACTATTTTAAAATAACAAACTCTTGATAGTAGAATAAAAAAACTACAACTAAACACCACATACTCTTAACCATCTCCGTGGAGATGTTGCCTGTGCAACGGCAAAGAGAATGACTGGGGTGGGCGGAGCCTAGGAGGGACTATATGGCCAGCTTTGCTGGGACTCTTTGCCATTTCCTGTTGGGGAAGAGATATTCCCACAAGTAAGGATGACGCCGTGGACCGGACACACCAATGTTGGAGAAAGTGAGATTTCCTGCAAGATAAAGAGCTGAACATTTACTGCATTTAATTAGTCAACATGCTGATGAAACATCACTTTACTGCCAATACACTATACTGGAGTTCATTGATTCTTCTGTAAATACTTTTCTTGCCAATTGTTTGATGAGCACTAAATAAAAAACAGATACATTGTCTGGAAGAGATTGCAATGCAAGTGAAGCGAGAGGGTTTGTATGATATGGTGCACCTACACAATCCTACAGCCAGCCCTCTTTTTCAAACACAAGATGGTTATTATATCATATTAAAAATAGTAAAGTTGCAAGAAAACCGGAGGATAACAAAACTAGAATTTACACTATATAAGAAGTTAGTGGAATGAACTTATAGGATAAAAGGGACGGCTTGTAGTATGTATTTAAACTGATACGTCCAGATGGAGGCCAGAATAAGGAGGAGAGGTGGCGTGGTAAGCGATTGGGTTTTGTGCATTGGTACAATTTCCGAGAGATCATAAAGACAAATCTATTTAACAGAGCTCTACTGTGCACTTACAGGGACAGTCAACTCCAAAATGTTTATTGTTTAAAAAGATAGATAAATCCCTTTATTACCCATTCCCCAGCCAACATGGTTATATTAATATACTTTTAACCTCTTATTACCTTATATCTAAGCCTTTTTTGACAGCCCCCTGATCACATGGCTAATTGTTTATTCACATGCTGCACAACTCCACGGGAGCACAATGTTATCTATATGGCCCACATGGATTAGCAGTCTCTTGTATGGAAAAGCTAATAAAAAAAAGCATGTGATAAGAGGCTGTTTGTACTGCCTTAGAAACAGGCCGAAATTTAGAGGTTTAAGTATAGAATATAACAATATGTTGGTTGTGCAAAGCTAGTGAATGGTAGTAAAAGCGTTATCAACCTTTTTAAACAATAACAATTTTGGTGTTGCCTGTCCCTTTAATATTGAATACATTTAGATTTAAATATTTTTTTATTAAAAACATTTTTTTACAAAAAACATTACATTTCGTTATACCGTGTTCATAGTACATACCCCTAAATCAGCGGTTCCCAATCTTTTTTTTCTCTCCCGTACCCTTTGATTAGGCTTTTAATTTATGGAGAACCCCTCTCTTCATTACCCCCAACTATCCCTCAAAAGTTTTTTTTTTTTTTTTTTTTTTAATAAACCTAATCACTGCTTTGAAGTACTTGCAGCTGCCGAATCAACAAGTTTAATTTTAATGCTAACTGCAGCTCTCTTAAGAGTTCCAGTTTTCAACCACTTATCCATTTTGGGGCACACAAAGTCACTCAAATCAATAAATAATAGCTAAACAATTAAAATTAAGCACTCATAATAAAAGAACGATCTAGGTGGGCTAGGCCTATTAATACACATTCAAACGTAGTCAATCCCAAAGCATGTGTACCAAGCTCAAAGCGGAATAGGATCACTGTCTTTGTATCTGCAAGAGGAACTGAAGCGTATTCAAAACTTGGTGGTGGGTGAACCTTTCAGCGAGGAGATCGCTCGGTGGGCTATGTCACAGTTATGCAGGGGACAGTGTCATAGGCTACGTACAGGTGTTGAGTGCATTGTAAAGGTAAACTCTTACCAAGGCTGCGAGTAAGTACTTGGTCCCAGGACTGTCTGTCAGTAAACTCCGCTTCCTCTCTTCAGCACTTCCTTACCACCTGACTCCAAAAGCCCCAATGAGTCCAGTCCAAACCACGTGTGCCAGAACGGTTCCTACATCACCTCTAGCCCAAAACACACCAGTACCCAATCCGTAGATAGAATCCAAGGCAGATCAAAGATAAAGTCACTCGTTATGAATTTAAAGGTGACGTGCAAATGTAAGTCCATTGTGTGTGGTTCAGCCATTACCAAAATATTTTCAAGTACCCCAGATTGGGAACCGCTGCGCTAAATGAACAATGCTTGAGCTAGAATGTATTTTCTCTATCCATCAAAGACATCCCTCCGAATGTATGATTTCTGCATACAGTCCAAGGCTGATTGCCAATTGTGCACTGTTAGAAAGCTGAAATGTGAGCTTAATCCATAACCAGCTTATTGTTTGGCACTCTAAGTCCGAATTACCAGACATGGAGAGAAACAAGTCTAATGTATAACTTGCCATTGATAAGGAAAAAATAAAAAAGTAAAACCAATAAAACTTTAATAAAACCAACAATTTGTCTCAATGTATTTCTTTCCTCATCTAATAAAGTATTGTTACAGTTACTTACAGTTTGGAAGTTATGAGGATTTTTACCTTTAAATCTTATGAAAGTGAGTATTCACTTAGTACTCATGTAGAATTACCAGTTTCTCTATTTGTTACAGATTGATTTTGTAACTTATCTTTATGAAGTATCCAGTAGTACCACACCTTATAGAATGAATCTGTCGCATTTTTAATATGTGCTGCTGTTTCATACATTGTGTATGTAAAATCAATTTTATTTGTAATTTCTTCCCATGTACGAACACCTGACTTCCAATGTTTTGCGATATTAAATATGAGAGTTAAACTTTGAGATCCTTTCATTCAATAGTGTCTGTGATATAGTAAGGAAGATTTGTTCATCTAATATAGTGCTTAATAATTTAGATAAGTCCACCCATATTGCATGGACTCTGGGACATTCCCACCACATATGGAGTTAGGTTCCTATTATGTTACATCACCTATAGCAATTCCTAGTTCCGCCTTTTATTAGGTGTACTGTTTTCATAGTGGTTAAGTACCATCTAAACAATGTCTTAATATATACATACATATCTGCACTAAGTAAATCTTTAGAGGAGTTGAAAAGTATTTTATCCCATTTATCAATATCTTTTTCCTCATCTATATCCGTTTCCCACTTAAGTATCAGGGGCTGTTTACTTCTAATTTTGGCAGACTGTATAGCGATGTAGATTTGAGATGATATATTTCGGTCTAGTATGAGAGATACAAATTCGTTCAAGAGTGCTTAATGAGAAGGATGTTATATTTGAGATGTATTTGCGGAGGGCTGTCATGATCTGCAAGTACAGGAACCATTGTAAAGGAAGAGGATCAAGTTTCTGTTTAATCTGGTTGTAAGCATGGGGGTTTTATGTATGAGGATATCCGCCACTCTATACAGACCCTTATTTTCCCATTTTTGTAGTAGAGGTCTATAATATTTATGAATCAGGTATTTTAGTGGAGTTATCAGTGAATGGGTGGGCATGAGTGCATAATTTTTGTTAATTGACTTCCATTGTTGTATTGATAGTTTAGTAATTAGGGAGCAGGTGTCAGGCCCCTCTATTCTCTCATTCCCTATCCACAATGCTTATTCTGGTGAACTCAGGTCTCCCAAATTGGCTTATAATGTGGACCATAATATGTTCTTGTCTTTACTACTGAAAATGGAGATTTGGGCTATTCTATAGGCTTTATAGTATTCTGAGAGGTTTGGGTTAACCCACTCCTCCCAATTGCCTATGACGTGTCAAAGTGTGGAATGAAATACTGGCGCGTTTTTGCCAGAAACCTGTGAAGTGCCGATTGAATTTAATCTTAATCGTGCTTGGGAACCTTTATTGGCAACGCTCTAAATAAGTAGAGAAGTCTTGGGAAAATATTCATTTTTATGATTGGAGAGCTTTCCATACCAAGAAACTTTGTGTTTTTGTTTTTGTTTTTTGTTCTCTCAATTTGATAGGATTGACTGGAAGTATATCTGGGCAGTACTAGAAAAGATGGGATTCAAGGGCCCTTTAACAGCTATCAAAAATATTTATTCCAATCCCCGAGCTCATGTTAGAGCGATAGGTCACCAATCCAATAATTTTGCAATACTTAATGGCACGAGGCAGGGATGCCCGCTCTCCCCTCTCTTATTTGCCATCTTTAAAGAGCCCTTGGCAGTTTCTTTACAAAACTCACAAGATATCTCAGGTGTGAAGATTGGATCAATTGATCACAAAATAACTTTATTCACAGACGATATCCTGCTTACCCTAACTAGGCGACTGATCTCTCTTCCTAATTTATGTAATACCATCAACATCTTCTCCTCAATTTCAGGTTACAAAATAAATAGGGACAAATGTGAAACCCTCCCAATAGCCATGCCAAACCACACAATTAAAGTTAATTTTGATATCAAGTGGGCAAAAGATGGCATCCAGTACTTAGGAGTTAAGTTGACCTCACATTCCTCACAGCTCTATAAAACAAACTTTTCTCCCCTATATAGAATAATTAGATCAGACCTACTCCAATGGCAAAAAAGGAGAATACTCTCCAGCTTCCCTGACATGTTTCGCCACTGAAGGCTTTGTCAAAGCCTTCAGTGGCGAAACATGTCAGGGAAGCTGGAGAGTATTCTCCTTTTTTAACTTAACCACTGTGTGAAATGGTAGCAGAATGTTTTATTAGAATTTAACTTAAATGGTATGCCTGTGTGTGAGTGAGACCTAGCTAACCGAGCCGCTTTAGATCTATGTAATCCTATCAATGAAGGTATTCCTTCTTTAATGCAATTACCGAACGGTGTCTAATAACAAACAGGCACCTTAGACACAAGCGGTGAGCCGACTCAGCCGAAACTACATTCGGTCTTTAAATATATAGTGCTTAACTTTATACGAAGCACTTAGACCAAAAAGCTGTGAGTCGATTCAGCTCAAATTAAATTAAGCATCTAATACATAGAGACCCTGCTAAAAAACCAATACCCGGTAACCTGGAATATAATTATGATAATATCGGAGAGTCATTTACAAACGGTGTAACGACTCCACTATATATATAAATATATAAGCAACAAGTACCCTGAAGTTACAAATTTATTTCCAGATTCATATAGTGCACCAAACACACTGATCAGATACGAATCTACTGTTTATCAGAATTGCTCTAATATTGCATATTCAAGTGAACCACATTGAACATAATGTACAAATAGCGGTGTTATACAACCGGCAGTATCAAAACAGGGGTTTCCCCCAGGCCTAGTACATTTAACATAACCTCATACCGCATTTATAATTTTATAAATAGACCTTCACTGGTACATTTGATAACGCGGTACCCACCTAAGATCATCAATACAGAAAAACCAAGCACAAATATAGTGTAATATTAAAAAGTAACCAGGGCTCTATATAAATTGAATCACCTATAGAGTATTCTGTAACAACTTGTAACACCTATTAGAAAACCTCAATCAATATATCTGTTGCACTCTCACTGAGTGTTAACAGACTTGGATTCACTGGTGGTATTATTATAAATTAGAACAGCCTCAGAACACCACTATTTGTGTCCTTTCAATAGTAAAGAATCATAAATATAGTGCCCAGCATTGGGAGTTACACACCTGAGCAATTTCAGTTTATTCTCTATTTTTGAATTTAATACCTAGTGCGGTGCATGGTGACTATTGCATGATATCTTAAAGTACAAATATCAATAATTGTGACTCCTATATTAGTATATTCCATTGGAAATCAAAAGTGGGGGTTCTCTATCTAGTAGTCTCACTCACCCCTTCTATTTGGGAGGAATCTACCCACAAGAGGGAGGTAGCAACAAGGAAGAAGTACAATTCTATAATTTTTGGGAATTATTATATGTGAATTATCTCCTCCTCCCCCTAAGTAGACACAACCTGGAGAGCATATCGCTTATTTGTCAGATTATTCTCCTCAGGAGTTACATTCTCCCATTTCTACATCAGTTGGAATTTTAATATCCTTTTTCTTTTTTATTATAAGACTAATAAAAGTTAAGTTTTAAATCGTCCTGTCTGGGGCCGAGTACCTAGGCATATCAGGCCAAGTCATCAGTGTTTTGCTGTTGAGTGCTACCAGTACACTCTTTCAATTGCAGAAAGCAATTGATTTTTCCAATCCTATCAAATGCCTTCTCCGCATCCAGTGATAGGATCAGAGAAGACATTTTTCTATCGATTAAACAATCGATCACCAAAACCATCCTCCTGATGTTATCTGGAGCCCCTCGGTCAAGGATAAATCCCACCTGATCTGGGTGGATGACTGTCAGGAGGACAAGCTTAAGTCTGTTTGCGAGAATTTTAGTCACTATTTTAAGCTCATGATTAATGAGCGATATGGGCATGTAACTGGAACAGTGTTTGGGGTTTTTCCCCCCGATTTAGGTATGACCACAATCCTTGCTTGAAACAAATCTGTTGGAATATCTTGTCTTATGTGGTTGGCGAACTTAACTAAACTAAATGGGGTATTAAGGTGGATTTGAAAAGTCTGTCTGTAGTATTCTCCAGGGAAACAGTCGGGCCCTGGAGCTGTCCCCGGTTTAAGGTCCTTAACGACAGATGCTACTTCTGCTTGTGTGATTTTGGAGTTCAATAGTTCACGATCCGCCTCCGTTATACTACTTAAAACAGTCTATTCTAGTAAGGAGCGTAATGTATTCTGTGTTTCCTCTGTGTAATCGACTTTCTTGCCGTTATATAGGTCACTATAATAATGTGCAAACGTAACTACTATTTCTTGTAGGTTAGACGTGTTATTACCCGACGGGTTCTGTATTACAGGAATTGAAAGGGATTGGTAGGTGTCTCTAATTTTCTTAGCCAAGTATCTGTCCGGTTTATTAGCATAGATAAAATAGTTTGTTTTGAGTCTGTGGGCTATTTTTATAGTGTGTTTATTAAGGTATGTAGCTAAAGTTTGTCTTTTCTTTTGTAGTTTCTGGAAGGTTTGTTTAGATTGTGTATTATTTTCTCTTTCTAAAGCTATTATCTCATTTTGTAATATGTGTGAATCTTTTCTTTTTATAAATCAACTTTTCTTTGATAAGGATGCCCCTAACCACCGTCTTGTGAGATTGTTTGTTGTGTCTAAGTTAAGCTGCCAATAATCTCCAATAGCTTTCAACAAGGTAGTGTGGGAGCTTGGATTTTTGAGGCATGATGGGTCATATGTCCAGGATTGTATTCTATTCAGGTCTTTCAAGTTTCCCAAATTAACTAGTGAGATAGAGTGGTCCGACCACACACAGGGAATTATGTCAGCCGATCGGAGAACCAGCTGAAGTATTTGGCTTATGAAGATATAGTCTAATTTGGAATATATGTTATGTGAAGCTGAATAAAATGTGGCATCTGTGGTTACCACATGTAATGTCATCCACGTATCTATGAAGGTAAGAGGCAATAGTGAGTCAGTGACAGCTTTGGCTATAGAACCTAGTCTCCGCTTATTTTTAGTTGATGTCTGTGGGAAATTATATATAAGGGCTTGGATGTCTATATTGAAGTCTCCAGCTAAAAGTATTTGTTGCTTAGACCAGCCTGTTAATAGATGTGTGATGTTACAAAAAAAAAAAAAAAAAAAAAAGTGTGTTGACCCTCGTTCGGGGCATAAATGTTACATAATAGAATGTCCATTCCCTGTATCTGGCCACACACTAAAATGTACCTGCCTTTTTTATCCGCAATTGTCTCCTTATGCAAAAACTGTAGCGAAGAATGTATTAATATGGAGGTTCCTCTTTTTTTGTATCTGAGGTGGCGTTGTGGTAATGTTGTGGAAATTCTCTGGCCCAGTATTTTGGAATAATAGAACTAGTCAAATGAGTTTCTTGTAGATATATAATGTTCGCATGAAGGCGTTTGTATTGTGTGAGGGCTGTGCGCCTCTTAATTTCTGAATGGAGACCTCTCACATTATGTGAGTAGAACAATGTTTGGGATCATCATTAAAGATATCTATAAGTATAGTAAAGTGCTCTGCTGAATATGAAGCATCTCAAAATGGGTTTAGTATTGTAGGAAATTTTGTGCATCTAAGATTCACTGGATCTCTTAAGTTACAATCCTGGTGATTAAGTGAGTACTCCTTGTTTTAAGTTACATTCCTGCTAAGGTAGGTAAGTGATACATCAAAGCATGACAATATAACAAAACAAAAGTAAATTAACATTTCGGTTCAACATAATTTCAAACTGAATGTTTCAGTGAAGGGAAGAGTAAAAAGTAGGTAAATGAAGTAAGAAAATAGGTGGAAGGTGAAGATTCAGAGGAGAAGAGAGCCAAGAAGAAAAAATAAGAAAGAAAGCAAATAGCGAGTTGCAAAGAATTGGGTATGAATTAGGCCGATGGATGGGTGGATGGATTAGGGTGGATGGGAAATAAATCTAGTACACAAACCAGTTCCAGAAATGGAGGGGTGTAGGTTGGAGAATTCGTTTGAGGTCATCTCATATAAGTGTCCGCTTTCGTTGGTTCCAGGCATATCTGACTTAGCAATCAGTTAATATTAAGGTTTGAAGAAGGGATACTTTTAGCAAATCGGGACAGTCTCAGATCCTCACAACTTGAGTTTCTTTTTGGTGACCTTAATTTGATTTTTTAGTGGCCTTCCTTGACTCCATCTTGTCGGAAATATTGTCGGTCTTACATGTGAAGGTATCGCTGGAATTTCCAATCCCAAAGTGTTGCATATGGTTGGTAT
Source organism: Bombina bombina (assembly GCF_027579735.1). Taxonomy (NCBI): domain Eukaryota; kingdom Metazoa; phylum Chordata; class Amphibia; order Anura; family Bombinatoridae; genus Bombina; species Bombina bombina. The sequence goes on from NC_069507.1 coordinate 244,027,543, forward strand.
CTCCTCCACTTCTTTTATGATAGAGACTATACCTTTTTTTATCACTTGTAGGGCAAAGGGGAAGCCTCAACGGTATGCAATCTGATTTTTCCTTAGCAAAGAGATGAGCGGTCGGAGAGAGCTGTGGCGTTGTAATGTTCTGACACACAGCTCTTGATAGAACTGGACTAGGTTTCCTTGAAATTTAAAACTGGGTTTTTGACGGGCTCCCGACAAGAATCTTTCCCAGGAAACCGTAAAAGTTTAACAATGACGTCTCTTTGAGGGAGATCGTCTTTGGGTGGCGCTCTGAGTGCCCTGTGAGCACGATCGATCTGAAATTATCCTCCCTCTGCCTCTCCAGTGATAGAGCTAAGAGTTGTTGGATGTAGGTGGGGCGTTCTTTTGCCCCAATGGTTTCTGGTATCTCTTTAAGAGGAATATTTCTCCATGTCCGATTCTCCATGTCCTCCATCTTCTCTTGGAGGTCATAGATTGTTGTTGGGAGGATATAGATTGTGATATCGTGGAAAGATCATCCAAGAAAGCCTCCTGGTTGTTTTCAAGGGTCTCTACTCAAGTCCCCATTTCAGCTATATCATTTTTTATATCTTTCAGACTAGCTGTTATGGATGAACGGAGGTTGTCAATCTTATTCCAAAGTATCTCGAAGTTCATTGAGATGTCCTGTTTGGACACTAGTTGTTGTAGGTCAGCTTTTGTCGCTAATGAGTGATCTGTCTGAGTATTCTGCTCTCCTGATTCTGAATCTTCCCCATAAAGTTTCCACTATTTCTGGGGGCTTTTTAGTTTTATAAGCTTTAAAAAAAAAAAAAAAAAAAAAAAAAAAAAGGATTCCACATTTGTAGATTTGGCGATTTTGTCCCCCAATTTATTCAACTTTCTGGCTGACATAGTGATTTAAGCAGTAACTGTCTCCAGTCCGCTGAATGTGTCCCTCTCATCTTCCTCCTCAAGTGTTGAAAACAGTTAAGTATCTGGGCTATGAGGGGTATGTTTCTGGTAGCCGAGTATTAGCAAAGTTTGCCTTATTGTCAGCTTTCAGTGAAACTGACGCATCTGTATTAATTCCCCATCTATACTCAATAAGGTTCAAATACAATATTGCATGTAGATAGGCTACTTTTGCAGATTTAATGTTATGTTTCCAACTTACTCTGCACCTAACAGAAAACCCCTATCAAGAAACACTATACTTAGAGCAGACTCTTGCCATGTCCCACACATGCAAAAAGGCATTCCCAAGGGCCAATATTTAAGATTGCGGAGAAACTGCAGTTCTCTCCAATTATACTTTAAACAAGCAGATGAACTTACAGACTCATATCCAGAGGCTACAAAAAAAAGTGTGCTTCTTAAAATCAAATCCCAAGTAGCAAGGATAGATAGGGTTACATTACTTAAAAAACAAAAACAGGAACAATCAGCAGTAGTATCAATAAAAATTTACATTTACAGAAGATATTTGTTTTGTGACAAAATACAGCAATCAATTCTACACTATCACAAAGATCATTAAGAAATATCTACCAGTTCTCAATAGTGATATCACTTTGAGAAACAAATTACAGAAACATATAAGATTTGTAGCCAAAAAAGCACCAACTATACGTGACAAGATCACACATAAATTCCATAAAAAATTCCATCAACCACCAATTGGCTAACCCCTACTAAAGGTAATTACAGATGTGGCCATGTACCATGTAAAAGTTGCAAATATACTGAAAAATGTTTAACGTTTAGCTCTTCAGAAACACAAATCATATTCAATAACTGATAGAGTGGACTGTACGTCCACTTACATAATATATCTAATTACATGTACACATTGTCAACAACAATATATAGGCATTACGACACGCCCACTGAAGGACCGTATAAGAGAACATCTCTTATCAATAGAAGAGGAATTCCCTAGGACACCTGTGGCGAAACACTTTCACACACATGACAACAAACTCAGTCATTTTACATTTAAAGCCATAGAACACATAACAAACAATCCACTAGGGGGTGACAGAAACAAGATGCTATCCAAAAGAGAAGTATATTGGATATTTATGTTGCAAACTAGAGCACCACAAGGTATGAACAAAAGATATGATGTTAATCTATATATAGAGTAAGTAAAGCAAGTTTCACCTTTATATTATGAATAACTTCCATATATTGCTTTCTAAAACAGATAAAATTGACTATTAACATACTTTATATATACAACATCATATCTTAAGTTCATCAACAATATGGATAAAATTGCTTTGAATCCAATAATAATTAAACTAATAATTTATAGGGTTCAGCCTAGTAGTCCCTAGAACATACATATAGTCATATAGTCCATTCCTATACACTCCACTCTCTCCTCTCTGTTCCCACCAAAGGTTTGCTAAAACCGTTTATGCTTTATTTAGGCATAACTTATCCCTCCCCAATTAAAAAGGAATCAAAAAATGAGTTAAAAAAATTTTTCCTACAATACTTCATAAGAAAATGTTTTTAACATAACTTATCCATTAGCCATATCCATCTATTTTAGCACTGTTAAAACTAACAAGTTATGAACCAACTATTCAAACTAACCCAATATTTCTTCTTTAGGGTTAGATTTACAAGCACAGTTGTAATTAACACCATTATTTAGTTTTGTTTTTTTATAGTTTCATAACAAATTATGTGAAATATATTATATATAATATCACATTAGCTAGGGGTTTCATATAGAATCCATAGCCAATAGAGTGCTATTTTTAGATACTTCTTCAACGTCCTAGAAATGTTATTAATCATTTTAACGAATAATCATGTCCTGTACATTGCTGTTGCTTTATAGTAAGTTACATAATAGTTGCTACACACAACTGTGGCTCTATAGAGAGCTACATAATGTTTTTCTCCCTGCTAGTAATTTTGTTCACTTTAACACAAGCAGATAAAGTCTATCACACTTTCATGTAACTATGCTATTTTTAAAATATAAAAAGAAATACATTGCTGTGGTTTCAAAGAGAGACATACAAAGTCTTCTTTTTGCATGTGACCGTTTTGGTTCACTTTAACAAAAGCAGACAAAGTTTAACGTGTTTTCATATAACTGCCCCCTTTTTTAAAAAAAAGGAAAAATATTTATCTATAAACATATACACTTTTATCTGTAGCTCTCTTTCACCAAACTATTATTTTTCATTAATCTTTAAGGCATATGTAAAAGCATTGCAACAATTTCAAAGTCAATCATTGGAAAATTGTTTGTTAACAAGTACTTTGTATTCAAATATCTGTTTAACTTACCATCTGTTCAAGAGTGTACTCTGCTGCTCAGGACCATTAAACCGGCTGTGCACGAAATCAGCAGTAAACCAATCTGAGAAAGTTTACATCTATCAAAAGGGTTAACAAGATACCCCTTTTGATTGGTCATTCACACCTTTATAAGGATCCTGACCAGCAGAGACCATTATCTCTGATGAAGCTCATGTGCCCATGCGCGAAACGCGTTAGATAGGAGCTTACCAAGTGTCTGATGATAAGCCTGCTCCTGAATAAAACTTTATTTCATCTACTTCAAGCCTCAGCATTCCTTTTTCCTCATTCGTTAGCTGTGAAGTCTGTTTCAGTTATAGCACCTTAGAAGTAGGAGGGCAATTCTCCATCTTTGGGGGAAAAGGATCAGCATAACATAATTATGCTGAGCGGTAGAGGCATGTGTCAAGATTCAATATTTCCCCTTGTACCATAGCGAGCTTGTGGCTTTAGAAGTTGCTCTCATTGTGAGGGGGCTGATGAGTCACTGTAGGCGACGATACCTCTATGCCCTCAGCCAAATTGTCAATTAGAGTATGTTCTCTTCAGCACTCCCGGATGACCTCCGCATTACCCCCAATCAGGCCGCAAATCCAGAGCAGAAATAGTCTTCAACCAAGCGACCGCGGTGTCTCACATTACTCAGCGGAAAATTAGTTACAAGGTATCCTATATTCCCTTCGTGTGTTGCCAATATATTTGAAGATTTAGAGTCTTTATTGTGGTTAATCTCTACCTTTTGTTGTGTTAACTGCCCGGAGCTCCAGACTCACACATCCATCCTGGAGCTTGGTCAGGCTCCGCCCCCAATATTGAATATATTTAAAAAGGGACAGTGTACTGCAATTTGTTTTTGTTTTTTTATTTCATTTAATGTTTTCTCAATTATTTATTTTAACTGCTGGAGTGTATTAAATTGATCACAGATCAGCGTTTGTCGTTTGTATCCCCCCAACAATACTGAAATTTTCAATATTAAAAATACTGGTTATAGAAAAAATATGAACACTACTTTTTTAATTTTCTAGTATTCTCTCTAAATATTTGAATCATTATGTATAATGGGATAAGAAAAGGAAGATTTTTAGTAAACATGGAAAGATACACTAAAGGGGTTTCCTTGCAAGCTCAGCCTATTTAATTTGATTAGGGTTTCAATTAAATAATTATTTCATGCATAAAAATAAACCTAAACAAGCAATTTCCCATACATTTTATTAATTGAAGCTGGTATAACAGGTCACTTGAAACATTAAGGGGAAACCAGTTTTACAAAACACTGTCACCTAGATTACGAGTTTTGCGTTAACAGGGGTGCGGTGCTGACGAGCAGTTTATGCTCACCGCTTAACGTTAACCGCAAAAAAGTGAGCGAAGAGCAAAATTTAGCTCCATATAACACCTCAATACTAGAGCTGCTTACGTTAGCGGTGAGCAGGTAAAACGTGCTCATGCACGATTTCCCCATAGGAATCAATGGGGGAGAGCCGGCTGAAAAAAAACCTAACACCTGCAAAAAAGCAGTGTTCAGCTCCTAACGCAGCCCCATTGATTCCTATGGGGTAAATACATTTATGTCTACACCTAACACCCTAACATGAACCCCGAGTCTAAACACCCCTAATCTTACACTTATTAACCCCTTATCTGCCGCCCCCGACATCGCCGCCACCTGCATTATATTTTTAACCCCTAATATGCCGCTCCAGACACAGCTGCCACCTACATTATAGTTATGAACCCCTAATCTGCTGCCTCCAACATCGCCGAACCCTACATTATATTTATTAACCCCTAATCTGCCACCCCCAATGTCGCCGCAACCCAACTACATTTATTAACCCCTAATCTGCCGCCCACAACGTCGCCACCACTATAATAAAGTTATTAACCCCTAAACCTAAGTCTAACCCTATCCCCCCCTAACTTAAATATAATTTAAATAAATCTAAATAAAATTACTACAATTACCTAAATTATTCCTATTTAAAACTAAATACTTACCTATAAAATAAACCCTAAGATAGCTACAATATAACTAATAGTTACATTGTAACTAGCTTAGGGTTTATTTTTATTTTACAGGCAACTTTGTATTTATTTGAACTAGGTTCAATAGTTCTTAAATAGTTATTAACTATTTAATAACTACCTAGTTAAAATAAAGACAAATTTACCTGTAAAATAAAACCTAACCTACGTTACAATTACACCTAACACTACACTATAATTAAATGAATTCCCTAAATTAACTACAATTAATTACAATTAAATAAAATTATCTAAAGTAAGAAAAAAATCGGAAACCGTCACTGAAGACTCCGGATGAAGAGGATGCTCTGCGTCGGATGTCTTGAAGATGGAGCCGCTCTGCGCCGGATGGATGAAGATAGAAGATGTCGTCTGGATGAAGATGTCTGCCCGTATGGAGGACCTCTTCTGCCCGGCTTGGATGAATACTTCTGCCGGCTGGAGGACCACTTCTGCCCGGTTGGGTGAAGACGTCTCACGGTAGGGTGATCTTCAGGGGGTTAGTGTTAGGTTTTTTTTAAAGGGGGATTGGGTGGTTTTAGAGTAGGGTTGGTTGTGTGGGTGGTGGGTTTTAATGATGGGGGGGTTGTATTTTTTTTTTTCATGTAAAAGAGCCGATTACTTTGGGGGAATGCCCCACAAAAGGCCCTTTTAAGGGCTATTTGTAATTTAATGTAGGATAGGGCTTTTTTATTTTGGAGGGCTTTTTCATTTTGTTAGGGGGATTAGAGTAGGTGTAATTAGTTTAAAAATCTTGTAATTATTTTATTATTTTCTGTAATTTAGTGTTTGTTTTTTTCGTACTTTAGATAATTTTTTTTAAATTGTAATTAGTTCTATTTAGTTTAGGTAAATAATTTAATTATAGTGTAGTGTTTGATGTAATTTTAACTTAGTTTAGGTTTTATTTTACAGGTATATTTGTCTTTATTTTAACTAGGTAGTTAAATAGTTAATAACTATTTAATGACTATTGTACCTAGTTAAAATAAATACAAAGTTGCCTGTAAAATAAAAATAAACCCTAAGATAGCTACAATGTAACTATTAGTTATATTTTAACTATCTTAGGATTTTATAGGCAAGTATTTAGTTTTAAATAGGAAAAATGTTGTGAATTGTAGTAATTTTATTTAGATTTATTGTAATTATATTTACGTTAGGGGGGTTAGGGCTAGACTTAGGTTTAGGGGTTAATACATTTAATATAGTGGCGGCGACGTTGGGGGCAGCAGATTAGGGGTTAATAAATATAGGTAGGTGTCAGCGATGTTAGGGCCGGCAGATTAGGGGTTAATATTTAACTAGTGTTTGCGATGCGGGAGAACGGCGGTTTAAGAGTTAATATGTTTATTATAGTGGCGGCGATGTCCAGTTCGGCAGATTAGGGATTAAAAATTTTATTTTAGTGTTTGCGATGTGGGGGCGCCTCGGTTTAGGGGTTAATAGGAAGTTTATGGGTGTTAGTGTACTTTTTAGCACTTTAGTTAAGAGTTTTATGCTTCTGCGTTGTAGTGTAAAACTCTTAACTATTGACTTTAAAATGCGGTACCAGGCTTGACAGGAGAGGGTCTACCACTCACTTTTTGGAAGACTCGTAATACTGGCACTATGCAAGTCCCATTGAAAAAAAGAGGACCGGCCAACACTGCTTTTTAACCCTAACGCAAGACTCGCGTGTCTTCTTTAACCCTTTTTTGCTGCTAAGCATTTTTTCCCCCCCGTGCTGAGCTTTTTTGGGTACCTACATTTAAACCCTATTGAAGTCAAATTTCAGTGAGTGACCCACACAAACTATATATTGTTTTTTTCAGCAGGCCCAGTAGATTCACAATTGATTATATTTAGAACTCATGGCATGTGCGATAGCATTAGCAAAATCAGTAAAAAAATAAAAAACAAATGTATAATTTTTGCATAGATTTTAGTAAATTATATTGAAAAAAGCCCAGTGACCACCTTACTAAATTGTCATCAAAAGTAGCCAATGGAAAATAGGGGCCAATACAGGCTTTTGGAGGTTATAATATAGGTCAGAGAGACCCCATTGTGCAGTACAGAAATAAAAGCACTTTTTTCTTGCAAGGTGTTCATTGTTACCACAGCGATCACCTGACTAGATTTAAAAAAAAAAAGAAAAATGTATGCTTACCTGATAAATTTGTTTCTTTTTAGACATGATGAGTCCACGGATTTCATCCTTACTTTGTGGGATATTCACCTCCTAGTCAGCAAGAGGCGGCAAAGAGCACCACAGCAGAGCTGCTATATATAGCTCCTCCCTTCCCTCCCACTCCAGTCATTCGACCGAAGTTAGGAAGAGAAAGGAAAAGCCAAGGTGCAGAGGTGTCTGAAGTTTACAAAAATTAAGAACCTGTCTCAGAAAACAGGGCGGGCCTTGGACTCATTGGGTCTAAAAAGAAACAAAATTTATCAGGTAAGCATAAATTCTCTTTTCTTTTTAAAGACACAATGAGTCCAAGGCCCGCCCTGTTTTCCTTACTTGTGGGATACAATACCAAAGCTAGAGTACACGGATGATAAGGGAGGGACAAGACAGGATACCTAAACGGAAGGCACCAATGCTTGAAGAACCTTACTCCCAAAAACAGCCTCAGTCGAGGCAAAAGTATCGAATTTGTAAAATTTAGAAAAAGCGTGAATAGAGGACCAAGTTGCAGCCTTGCAAATCAGTTCTACAGAAGCATAATTTTTGAATACCCATGAGGAAGCAACAACCCTTGTGAAATAAGCCGCAACTCTCTCGGGAGGCTGCTGTTCAGCAGACTCATAAGCAAAACATATTATGCTCCTTATCAAAAAAGAAATAAAAGTATCTGAAGCTCTCTGTCAATGACGTTTTCCCAAGAAAACCACAAGCAAAGACGACTGGCGAAAATCCTTAGTTGCCTGTAAATAAAACTTTAAAGCACGGACCATGTCCAAAATGTGCAGAAGTCTCTGAAGACACAAGGAAAGAATAACAATTATTATTATTATTATTATCGGTTATTTGTAGAGCGCCAACAGATTCCGCAGCGCTAATAATAATAATGTTCCAATCAGAAACAACCTTAGGAAGAAATCCTAATTTAGAACGTAAAACAACCTTATCTGAATGGAAAATAAGGTAAGGCGACTCATACTGTAACTCTGAGAGCTCTGACACACTCTGAACAGAAAAAAAAGCTACAAGAAAGAAAACTTTCCAAGATAGTAATTAATTATCTAAGGAATGCATAGGCTCAAACGGAACTTGAAGAACGATGAGAACTAAATTAAGACTCCAAGGAGGAGTAACTGGTTTGAACACAGGCCTGATCCTAACCAAGGACTGACAAAAAGATTGAACATCTGAAACATCCGTCCAAGCCCCTTGGAGAAAAGAGAAAATTCTAGGAATCCTAACCCTACTCCAAGAGTAGCCCTTGGATTCACACCAACAAAGGTATTTAGTCCAAATTTCATGGTAAATCCCTTTAGTCACAGGCTTACAGGCCTGAATCAGAGGGTCCTTTGTCAACGGAAGTCCCCAAGGCAGTAGATATGCCATCTCCACCAGAACCGCAGACCAAATCCTGCGAGGCCAAGTCAGAACTATGAGAATCACCGAAGCCCACTCCAGTTTGATTCGAGCAATTACCCAAGGAAGAACAAAATGGAGAAAATAGGTATGCTAAACTGAAAATCCAAGGGACCGCCAGAGCATCTATCAGTTCCACCTGGGGTCCCTGGGCCTCGACCTGTATCTCGGGAGCTTGACATTTTAACAGGACGCCATGAAATCCAATTCTGGTTGACCTCCCTTGAGAACTATGTTCGAGAACACTTCCGGAGGGAGTTCCCACTCTTCCCAAGTGTCCACCCTGGGATGTGGATCACCGATAATCTAGTGGGCAGAAGTCCACTCTTATTTTGACTACCTCCGTCATCGCTAAGGAACTCCTCGTTCCTCCCTGATTGATGTAAGCATGAAGTTAAGTTGTCCGACTGGAACCTGATAAACGAGACCGTGGCTAACTGAGGCCAGGCCAGAAGAGCATTGTAGATCGCTCTCAGCTCCAGAATGTTTATAGGAAGAACAGACTGACTGAGTGCAGACTCCCTGAGTTTTCAGGGAGTCCCAGACTGCTCCCCACCTCAAAAGGCTGGTGTCTGTTGCAACAATCACCCAAGATGGTCTGCGAAAGCAGGTCCCCTGGGAGAGATGATCCAGAGACAACCACCATTGAAGAGAGTTCCTGGTCTCCTGATCCAGAATTATTCGATGAGACAAGTCTGCATAATCCCCGTTCCATTTTCTGAGCATGTTTAGCTGTAGAGGTCTGAGACGGAACCGAGCAAACGGGATGATGTCCATTGCCGTCACCATCAGCCCGATTACCTCCATGCACTGAGCCACTGAAAGCCGAGGAGTGGACTGAAGGACTAGACAAGTATCGATAAACTTTGATTTCCTGACTTCTGTCAGAAAAATCTTCATTGATATGGAATTTATTATGATTCCCAAGAAAGTTACCCTTGTGCATGGGACTAAGGAACACTTTTCCAAATTCACCTTCCCCCCCGTGAGATTGCAGGAAGTATAACACCATATCCATGTAAAACTTGCTTGCTGTAAGAATGACGCCTGGACTAAGATATCATCCAGATATGGCGCCACTGCAATGCCCCGTAACCGAAGCACCGCCAACAGCGATCCCAGAGTCTTTGTGAAAACTCAGAGCTGTGGCAAGACCGAAAGGAAGAGCCACGAACAGGAAGTATTTGTCCAGAAAGGCAAACCCTAGAACTTGAGACAATTCTTGTGAACGGCACATGAAGGTACGCATCCTTTAAATCCACTGTTGTCATAAATTGACCCACTTGGATCAAGGGAAGAATGGAACAAATAGTGTCCATCTTGAAGGACGGTATACTAAGAAATTTGATTAGGCTCTTAAGATCTAAAAGTGGTCTGATGGTTCTCTCCTCTTTGGGAACCATAAAACCAATTGAGACAAAAAAAAACAGACCCTGTACCCGGAGGGAACTGGAACAATCACTTCCAGGACTGAGAGGTCTCCTACGCAGTGTAAGAACGACTCTCCTTATATCTGATCTGCAGATAAACTTGAAGACAGAAACCTGCCTCTGGGAGGAAAACTCTTTGAACTCTGATTTGTGTCCCTGAGACACTATTTGCTATAGCCCAGGGATTCTGAACATGTTGAACCCAAGCCTGAGCGAAGGTGAAAATTCTTTAAATTCCAAAGATTATTACCTACGTCAAGCCAGATCCCAACAAGGTCTTCCCCTTGTAAGGAATCGCTAAAAGCTGAAACCTAGAGCATACATCCGTAGAACAAAGTTCTAACCCTAAGACTGAGCTGGAACAGAGAAACCTGAACCCCATGCTCCCAATTTAATCACTTGAAGGGAATAATTTGAAATAAAAGAATCAGCCAGAAAGCTTTTATCCTATCCTGGATCCTTATCCAGGGGAGTCTCTGACACAGTATCATCAGACAACTCATCAGACCTATATGCCGTTGCACAAGTGACGGTAGCAAAGTACATAGCTGGTTGCCATTGTAAGCCCTGGTGTACATCCTTTTTCTAATGCTTGTCCATAGGACCTTTGAACCCAACTATCCCCTAAGGGTATCGTAGTTCTTGTAGCTAAGCTGGAAACTACTCCTTCCACTCTAGTGAATGTTTGCCCAGCCTCCTTAACTAAAGCAGCTATGGAAAACATGCGGTTCCCTTTCATCTTATCCCTTTTTTCGGCTAATCACCCATAAGGGTCTCAAGGCGCTGCTCATTTTATCAACCTCAGAAGGATGAAAGACTGAGAGGACCTCGCCGGGAATCGAAACTGCAACCCTTGGGTCGCTACAGAGCTCAGCCACAGTGCACTTAATAAGCTGAGCTATCTGGCCTGCCCTAATAACTTACTGGACGCGCTAGGATAAATAACACCGGAAGTGTCTGCATCGCCCAGGGTAGCTAAAACCTCCTAAAGTAACAAATGGAGGTGATCAAGCTATAAAAAAACAGAAAACCTCAGGATCAAATAAAGATATTATTCCATCTGAGTCTGAGAATTCTCTTTCAGATAATCCCGAAGTATCTTCCTCTTACCGTTAACAGGGAAGAAACAGATGAGATAGCAACTACTGAATCAATCACCCTAACTGATTGAAATTATTCCTCTAGTAAGGTTTTCTACCTCGTGGAAAAAACCTATAATGTATGACATGCAAAGTAATTCCAAACGTAGTGTTAGAGGAAGCGCAGGACACTGCATGTGGGCCATAACATTTTGTGGGACACTATAAGAGAAATTTGTGGCATAAATTGACCATAGTCAACAGACTCCAAACAGCAAAAAAACCTGAGTAGGAGAAGGTTCAGTTTCTTTTTGTAAAAATTGACACAAACGTTACTGTCTCTTTAAATTAAAAGGGAACTCATTTTTCGTGTGCTCTTAATCCATCCTAAGATGCAAAGGATGTATTAAACAAATAGACAGTTAAAATCTTCTAATAAAGATTAACAGATAAAACCACTACTGTCTCTTTAAATTAAAAAAAAAAAAAAAAACTCTTTATGAGTCCTTGTTCCATCCTACAACACAAAGGATGGATTAAATAAACAGTGAAATTCTTGTAATAAAGATTAACAGATAAAAACGTTACTGTCTCTTTAAATTTTAAACAGTAACTTTTTATCCTTGTGTGCATAGAAGTGCTTAGACTAGCATGCAAACGTAGAAAACACCGACTGAAACCTAAGTAAAAACTAGCAGAGGAGCCCTCCTAATACTCATCCCCTTTAGAACGTCATGTACCTAAGAAGGACATGCCTTACATTTTGAACCGATCCGGAGCGCAGTGTAGCACTAACCGGACCCACCTTAGTGTAAACAGGGAGGATTGATTTAGAAAGGAAGAATAACTTTTCTCCCAGAAATTGCTCTAACTTCCGCTAAACGGAAGAGCAAGGACAGGCTAAGCCGGTTCCAAACATAACTCCGCCCTTCGTGGGCGTGATATCTTAGAGACTGTAGTGTAGCATAGTTGGAGATAGAAAATTGCGCCACTGAAAAACGGCGCCAAACTGAACCCTGCCCTTCGTGGCCGTAACAGCGCATACTCTCGCGGTCGCCATCATTATAAAGCTAGATTACCGGGAGAAGTAACTGAAACCTTCTTAGAACCTGGGCGAAAATTGTAATACCAATAAAAGGTATAAAACAAGCAATCCCATAAATCTTAGACAGGTGATTGAGCCAGCTTAGTAATCTAAACATAACATCGTAAGTGGAGCAGTCCCCTCTGTTATAGGGCACATCCCTCTAGTACCCAGCTCGGATGAAGTGCCCCCAGAAGCCACTCTCCTCAGCCCCAGTGCCTACCATTAACATGCTGCCAGATAATCCTCCTTAATCTATATACAGGAGATATTTGTCCCAGTCAAGTGCTATACTTCCTCTGTCCTGAATCCTCTATGTGCCTTCAGACCCAGAATAAAAAAAGTTTGCACTTACCTTTGTATTCTGCCCGGCAGCAGGGCAGCTCAGCAGGTTCAGGAGGTCCTCTCCCTCCCATAGCCTTGTGGAAAACGATAAAGCCTGAGTTAAGCGTGCTTAGACCATCAGGAGAAGGGCAGCATAAATGTATATGATGCGCAGTGAGAATTATGTCTCACCAGTTCCTATTGCTTTAAAGCCACCAAAAGCTCTACTGAATAGACTGATATGGACTATGGCTACACCCCAGAACAAAGCAGCACTCTCTGGCACTTCTTTAAAAATAATAAACTCTTGAATGAAGAATCTAATCTAACACCTCACTTTACCTCTTCCTATCACTAACGTAGGCAAAGAGAATGAGTGGAGTGGGAGGGAAGGGAGGAGCTATATATAGCAGCTCTGCTGGGGTGCTCTTTGCTTCCTCCTGCTGACCAGGAGGTGAATATCCCACAAGTAAGGATGAAATCCGTGGACACATCGTGTCTTTAAAGAGAAAAGACTTTTTTTTTTTTTTTTTTTTTTAAGAGGTACTTGTCTTCTAGAAAATAAACTTTATTAACTGTCTGTAGAGATTTTTTTTTTATAGTGAATATAATGTAACATCTCCAATCAAATCCTGATGTGTTTTTACTAATGATGCACCGAAATGGAAATTCTGGACCGAAACAGAACCTGAAAATCCAGGATGCACTTGGCCAAAAACCAGAAATGTATTTTTTTTTTTTCAAATTATTTTCAAATATTTTTTTTTTTCATTTTTTTGCATAATTTGGCTATTTAATGAATGAATCTGTGTTGAAAAACTGCAAGTCAATAAAATAGCCACACTTTTATTGAAAGTAACACACTAAAATTGGACAACAAAAAAAAATATCTTTAAACAATACGCTACACAATAATTTTCCCAAGGGTAAAAAAAAAAAAGGGGAAAAAAAAAAAAATATGAAACTAAAACACGATGCCATTTTCGGCCAAAATGTTCTACGGACGAAATTTCAGTGCATACCCAATTAAAACACTATTACATATCAATATACTGCATTATTCTTTATTTCTGTGTAACAGAAAAAAAGATTTAACAGGTTTTTTTTTACCAATTATCCAAATAAAGTATAGTCCTAAAAAACTATTATGATATGCAAAACAGTAAGTCAAGTAATGAACTCAAACCGCAGCTCTAGGCTAGCATCAAATTTGAAATAGCTGGGGGCGGAGCTAGAGCTCAACTATGGCAGACGTGTTTCTCTAGAGCTCCTGTGCCCAGCATTTAAAAACTGAAAAACCATTAGTGGAGAGGATTAAAGAATCCCAAAACTACAGGGGATGGGAGATAATCACACTTCTGTCACTACTGGGAGTAGTATCTGTAACGGAGAGAGGAAATACCAACTGCTAGACTGATTACCTTCTGGCCTACTGACTCGAGACCGCACGCGCTGCCTTGAACATTTGCCATCAGCAGGGTCTCTCCCCTACTCCGGAGGGTCGGGGCTCCGCTCCGGAGTACATCTGCATTAGTGGCTGTCTCATAAGAGGGGACCGGAGCTGATTGCATTAGATCGGTGGAGACGAGGCGGACATCTTCTGTGGCGGCAGCAGTTCACGGGTGAGCACACTAAAGTATATATATATCCCCCACACACAATCATATAATCACTCACCTGGCGACCGGAGGGACCCTGAATCACGCCACTGTCATTGCCCGCCATTACGCGCCACATATTCAAAGTGCGCACAAGTAACAGACTACCGCCTTACTTTAATCCTAAACCCAAGCACCACCAATAACTAAAGACACATGAAGGGCTGTGGCAAAAGAGACTAAGCGGTATATAGAGTGAATAACTGGCCCCACGGTGTGTATGGAGAAACGGCCAGAGGTGTACTCAGGATTACAACTTGCCACGAGGTGCTAACAGGGCCTAACGGTCGGCGCGAGACGCACTTCTGGCAGAGACCTCTATAGTGTTTTGTGTACTGTGGAGCATATCACACTAACTAAAGACTCCGGCCTCTCACTTAGACCTATTTAGTTTTTGTAGGCTATCTACTTTCATTTTCACCTTTTATACCAAGGAGTATTCTGAACTTTCAACTTCTATAAAATTACCTCACTGCAATATATAAATAAATAACTTCAAATAAAGACCCCCATACAGTTTGTCCTATAACAGGAACCTTACAAGCTGAAATATTCAATTTCTCCCAACTCAAACATTTGCAACGCTGCTGGCTTACCTGGGGGACCCCCCCCCCATTTCAATAATACTAACTTACAACTGAACTGATCACTGCACATACAGTTCTGTTTGAGTCGCATCTATTATTGCTGTGTTCCAACTGTGACATTTTTTTCCCAGAACGGCCTATATCAGCCTCCATTGCAAACTTTCCAACTCACACTTTCTATATTGACGACTGCATATCTATCTCAGGAAAAACAAGAGAAGATACTGTTATTTATTGCCAAGGACACCCTTTCACCCTTACCCCTGGTGACAGTGGTTTATATCCATTTTCCTCTCCCTCATTTTGTCCAAAAGGGGGCACTCCCCTAGGAGGGGATCATACATAGATCATACACAGATCCTGATTCTGCGGTGCAGGCATCAGCACCCCGAGTAGTCCAAAGTTACTATAAATACAAGGCTAAAATAATACCCCACTGGAGGTCTGAGATTACATACTCCACTGAATGACAAGAGACTGTTTCAGAGTTCTGAGTTCATCTTAACTCCAACAAGTGAGAGGTAGAGGACTACCTTACAAAATCCATAGACACTCTCCTGTACTGCAAATGTTCTGCTAGGTGCATTAAATGTGAGGAGGGGGAGGTCTAAACTCTCTGGATCCTAATACATATACACGCAATTCTAGTCTGCATCATAACTCTAACTTTCAACTTTTATCCCCTCTAGTCTTGGTTGGGACCCTGCTCATACGTTGTGCCTTTCATATCTCTAGAAATGGCGCAATCAAACAAACGGAAACCAAAGCCTCCTGTTAGCCCCAAAAGGACTGTAGCGGATCATTTTAACCCTTTGCTACTTTCTGCAAATGAAGATTCACAGGATAGCTCAAATACTTCTACACCAGAATCAGACATGGTGGCTACCACTCTTCAAGCTCTTCAAGAGGCTGCCCCAACAACTGTAACACCTACATTTATCCTATCATCCCTGCAATCTTTACTCGAAGCACACCACTCTTCTTTTCAATCCCAAAATACTGCCTCATTGGTGGAGATGCGGCGAGATCTGACCTCTACTGCAGAAAGAGTGGACACAATTGAGAGGAAGCAGGAGGACATGGTGGTTGAACAATCTAATGTTTTAGCTTATGCGCAGAGCCTGGCGGAGCAACTTAGTATGTTGGAAAATAAAGTGGCGGATGCCGAAGACCGATCCCGCCGCAACAACCTGCGCCTTAGGGGCATTCCTGAGAGTGTGGCCTCGAGTGACTTAGTCACTCACCTGTCCGAATTTTTCAGCCTCCTGACACCGCCAGCGAATCCAACTGACTTATTGATAGGGCGCATAGGGCCCTTCGCCCTAGAAACCTAGCAACTGATAAACCAAGGGATGTCATTGTACGACTTCATTTCTATACATATAAAGAGCGGCTCGTTAGAGCTTCCCTGTCCAAACCTACTATGCCAGATCAATTCCAAGACATCACAATCTTCGCAGATCTTTCCTACCACACCCTCCAACAGCGGAAATCTTTTGGAGAATTCACTAAGTTCCTTAGAGCACACAATATAAAATACAGATGGGGTCACCCGACCAGACCCTTTGTTCTAAAAGATAACCAGCAGCATATAGTCACCATCTACTGCAGAGATGGAGATCTACACCTTCACAGGGCACCCTATCTCAAAGCTCTCTGAATCCATTGGTCCCGCAATGGGGCCCACTCCCTCAAAGATTACCTAAGGACTCAGCTGCACTCAGTCGCACCCAAGAGGAGGGTGATGGCTGATTGAGAGGGACAGGGTAGGTGAAATGCCTACACCCACTTCTCTCTCCCCATCTCTGCACACAAGCTACATGTGACTTGTTTATTGATAATATTCTTCTTTGCTCTTATTTTGGTAAATGTAAATATTCTAACTCCAAGTGTATATGTATGTCTCCCTTACTACTTCCCTTGTTTTCCCCCTCTCCTTTTCCCCCCTTCCCCCCCTTTTTTTTTTTTTTTCTCTCTCCCTTCCTTCTTACCCTACTCCCTCCCTATATAGTAAACCCACTCAAATTTCAATTAGACACTGGGAATTTACTTAACTTTTTAAGAATGTCTCTGTAGGCTGAGTCAGTGCCGGGGTGCTCTGCCCTGCCCAAGTGGTGTAGTAGATACACACTGGCAATCTACTTTTGGGTCCATCAACCACTGAATGTGAGATCTTATTGTGCACTGCTATCTTGTACATGCTGTTTGCTCTTTAATTAAGTTTTATCAAAGGTGTTGTATATTACATTGTATGTGCCAATTCTGCATTGCATACTTCCTCTTCCGCTGGCGTGCTGCTAGCCTGCCTATCTTAAGGCGGACTGGTGCGCTGTCTGCGGTTTGCAAGGTCAAAAAAAGTGTAGCGCTCCACAATTGGCATATTTGTATACTCAACTCTGATTATTAATATGATGTTGATGTTTAACCCCTTAGTGACCAGAGCATTTTTCCATTTTCTGTCCGTTTGGGACCAAGGCTATTTTTACATTTCTGCGGTGTTTGTGTTTAGCTGAAATTTTCCTCTTCCTCATTTACTGTACCCACACATTATATACCGTTTTTCTCGCCATTAAATGGACTTTCTAAAAATACAATTATTTTCATCATATCTTATTTACTATAAAAAAAAATTATAAAATATGAGGAAAAATGGAAAAACACACACTTTTTCTAACTTTGAACCCCAAAATCTGTTACATATCTACAACCACCAAAAAACACCCATGCTAAATAGTTTCTAAATTTTGTCCTGAGTTTAGAAATACCAAATGTTAATATGTTCTTTGCTTTTTTTGTAACTTATAGGGCCATAAATACAAGTAGCACTTTGCTATTTTCAAACCATTTTTTTTTTCAAAATTAGCGCTAGTTACATTGGGACACTGATATCTTTCAGGAATCCCTGAATATCCATTGACATGTATATATTTTTTTTTTGAAGACATCCCAAAGTATTGATCTAGGCCCATTTTGGTATATTTCATTTCACTGCCAAATGCGATCAAATACAAAAAATCGTTCACTTTTTCACAATTTTTTTCACAAACTTTCAGTTTCTCACTGAAATTATTTACAAACTGCTTGTGCAATTATGGCATAAATGGTTGTAAATTCGTCTCTGGGATCCCCTTTGTTCAGAAATATTAGACATATATGGCCTTGGCATTGCTTTTTGGTAATTAGAAGGCCGCTAAATGCCACTGCGCACCACACGTGTATTATGCCCAGCAGTGAAGGGGTTAATTAGGGAGCATGTAGGGAGCTTCTAGGGTTAATTTTAGCTTTAGTGTAGTGTAGTAGACAACCCCAAGTATTGATCTAGGCCCATTTTGGTATATTTCATGCCACCATTTCACCGCCAAATGCGATCAAATTAAAAAAAACGTTAAATTTTTCACAATTTTAGGTTTCTCACTGAAATCATTTACAAACAGCTTGTGCAATTATGGCACAAATGGTTGTAAATGCTTCTCTGGGATCCCCTTTGTTCAGAAATAGCAGACATATATGACTTTGGCGTTGCTTTTTGGTAATTAGAATGCTGCTAAATGGCGCTGCGCATCACATGTGTATAATGGCTAGCAGTGAAGGGGTTAATTAGGTAGCTTGTAGGGAGCTTGCAGGGTTAATTTTAGCTTTAGTGTAAAGATCAGCCTCCCACCTGAAACATCAGACCCCCTGATCCCTCCCAAACATCTCTCTTCCCTCCCCTACCCCACAAATGTCCCCGCCATCTTAAGTACTGGCAGAAACTCTGCCAGTACTAAAATAAAAGGAAAATTTGGGCTTTTTTGTGCATTTTTTTTTTTTGCATATTTACATATGCTTCTGTGTAGGATCCCCCTTAGCCCCCAACCTCACTGATCCCCCACTAAACAGCTCTCTAACCCTCCCCCTCTGACTTAATGTGCGCCATCTTGGGTACTACCCATTTTAGTGAATAATATGCTTTTTTTTTTTATTAAAAAATGTCCCTTTTCTGTAGTGTAGCTCCCCCCCCCCCCCCAATACCAACCCCCCACCCCTTCCAGATCCCTTAGATGCTTTGGAAAAAAAGTATTTAATTTTATTTGACAATTTACTTTTAAAAAAATTTCTGTAGTGTAGCGGTTCCCACCCGCTCCCGCCCTGTGCACGCCCGCCACCCCAAACGCGCGCGCGCCCCCGAAGGCTCCGCCCCCCTCCATCTTCCAGATCTCACCGATGGCCGCCCACCCGCCTCCCAAGTCGGATCCCACCCTCCAACGATACCGGCCATCGATGTCCGGTGCAGAGAGGGCCACAGAGTGGCTCTCTCTGCATCGGATGGCCAAGGGGGGTTATTGCAGGATGCCTCCATATCGAGGCATCACTGCAATAACCGGAAAGCAGCTGGAAGCGAGCAGGATCGCTTCCAGCTGCTTTCCAGACCAAGGACGTACGCCACACGTCCTCGGTCATTAACTGCATTTTTTTGAGGACGTGTGGCGTACGTCCTTGGTCGTTAAGGGGTTAACAACCATTGGTAATGGTCCTACACCTATAGCTCACACATGGTCTATACTCTTATTACAAATTCTAATGTCATATCTATGTATTGCAAGTACTATTGTTGATCTACCTTCTATACCTTACCCATCCCCCAGGCCCCTTCCCCCCCCCTTTTTTTTTTTCTCTCTCCCTCCCACCTTATCCCCCTTTCAACAGCTATACCCTATCACATTTCAACTAAGACTCAGGAATACACCTAAATTTCTAAGAATGTATCTGTAAATATGTCAATGCTGATGTGCTATGTTTTATTTAATTGATGGGGTTATCTCATACTGGTGATCCCCCTACCAGGGCTCCCATTGATTGTGATATTTGTGGATGCGATACCCTCACAAGTCCTGCTATCTCGCCTATGTTATTTGGTCTATACCTGCACTGTTTCCTTAGCAACACATGTCATAATGTATGTGCCATCTTGTGCTGCACACTGCCTTGGCCAATGCTAGACTACTAAACTTATTTATCCTATGATAGGATTGTGCACTATCTGTAGCTCTCCGCGTTGTTGAGATATGGTGTAGCACAATTGGCATATTAGTTCTCTCCGTTCGGGTTATTAATAGTATGTTGATGTTTGCAAGCCATTAGGGAGGGCCTGGCACTTTCAAATTTTGACTAAGGCTTGGGTGTGCACTTAAGCTTTCTAAGTATGTACTTGTAAGTATATCACTGCTAATGTGTTATATTTTTCTTGGAGGGGGGGGCAGCCATATATTGGCAATCTACTACCAAGTTTGGGTTTAATATTGATTGTAACACCTATGTTTGTGATACCCTTCTGCGCACTGTTATTTTGTACATGTTATCTGTTTTATAATTGAATTTTACCCTAGTCGATACATAATACAACACTCATGCCATCTTGTGTCGCGCACTGTCTTAGCCGTTGCTACTCCATTAAGCCTATCTATCTTATAGTGGGCTCGTGTGCTTTCTTTAAATTGCAGCGTCGCTGAGGCATGGTGTAGCACGATTGGCATTATTGTTCTTTTCACTTGGTTATTATTACTATGTTGATGTTTACAAGTCGCTAGTGTGGGTCTAGCGTTCATAACCCACGTTTAACCTCAACTCCATGTCTTTATGCCTTTTCCCTTCATCTTGACAACTTTTTTACTAGACTAGCTATTTATCTCCCCCCTTTTTTTCTCTTCCTCCCTTCTCCCCTTTTCAACCCTCCCCTATCCGCTCTTTCTCCCTAGATCCGGAGAGACGCTATCTCCCCCTCCTCCCCTCATCTCACACTGTCTCGACTCTTGTCTCCTTACTTTTCTCTCTCTCCTTTTCTTTGCTACATACTCCCCTCTCTCACATGTTCAGCTACTAACTGAAGCTACCAGCTCACGCTGGCTACTCCCCCCCCCCCCCCACTTAAAGTACTCTGGAAGTGTGTTCCAGAGGCTACATACGCGGTTTACCTTGTTTATATACCGCATCCTCCATGCACATATTTTTGTTTTCTGTGTGTCTTGTTTTGTTTTCTCTTTCTCAGATATTGCTCACACCATTGGTCTTACCTTTAAGTTCTTTTTTGGACCGTACTGAGTTCTAACTACCTTTTTATTTTTTTATTTCCCCCCCCCCCCCTCCCTCCCTCCACCCATCCTTTACCCTACCTGCCCTCCCTTAAATACCCTTTCCTTCATAGCGATCCCCGCCTTCCACTAAACAACCCCTTCGACTCCTGCCCATAATAAGTGGAAATACCAGTGAATTATGCCATTCTGCTGTGTTACCCATATAGTGCGGGGGCTCAACTCCCCGACTAAGCGCAGTACCTGCCTTAGGTCTCTAGCAAAATCCGGAGCTCACCTAGTTTTCCTCCAGGAAACTCACTGGGTAAAGGGCGCAAAAATACCCATTCAATCTAAATTATACCCAATAGTTAAAACTGCTAGCTTTTCCCAGAAATCAAGAGGAACAGCTATTCTCATACATAAAGACATCTCCTATGAGAGTATTTTTGTTGACTGACCCTCAGGGTAGATTTTTAATTCTGGTTTGTAAGTTGGATGGGGTTATATATACATTGGCCTCTTACTATGGACCCAACAAACAACATATCCGTTCACTTCGTAAATTTCTTCAGAAATTGGAGGCTTTGCGTCAGGGTCTGTTGCTTCTCGCTGGAGATTTCAATGTTGTGTGGGATCCCCACTTAGATAGGCGGTCGGATACGACCTGTAAATCAATAAAACCAGTTGCTGAACGGTCGCACAAATTTAGGAACTTGATTTCTCAGTTTAATCTGTTTGACGCATGGTGTGCCCTTAATTCTTCGGCTCGCGACTACACCTACTTTTCGTCGGTGCACCGTTCTTACTCGCGATTAGACGACTTCTTTTGCGATCCAATCTCTTGGACAGTGTGACTCGAGCCTGGATCCCCCAATGCTCATGGTCAGATCACGACCCTGTGTATCTTAGTCTACGCTCCCCTACGGAACTCCATCGTTCCTCAACGTGGCGCTAACCCCCATATTTATTCACAGCTCCTGGAATAGAAGCCTCTATTGCCAGGGATCTTGCGGAATTTCTATCTTTAAATGATACCAATGAAGTAGATGACTTCACTTTGTGGGCCGCGTTGAAGGCGTACATCCGGGGGTCGTTCATAAAAATAGCAGCAGCCGAGAAAAAGCGTAGAGGGGAAACCCTGGCACAGCTCACTATAAGTCTTCGCAAGATCTCCGAGGAGCATAAGATAAATCCCACAGTTGCGCTGACTAAACAGCAGACCTCAAGACACGGATAGTTACACTGGAGACCGAGAGGTCAGCCATGAGGCTCTTACGGCTTAAAGAAATCTATTACCACAAAGGTAATAAAGCCAATAGACTACTTGCTAATAGGCTACGTCAAAAAACCGCAGCAGCACGTATCCCCTCGTTGAAGGTGAACGGGCAAAGTATTACAAAACCTGCAGACATTGGCAACGCCTTCGCGGACTATTATGCTTCCCTCTATAATTTGAATCAGGGAGACTCGACTCTCCCCCCAACGCCTGAAATTATTGACACATTCCTAGCCTCATTAAATCTTCCTTCGGTACCTCAGGACCGCATTGACTCCTTACAGAGTCCCATCTTACTAACGGAAATTAAGAGGGCTATTAAATCCCTCAAAGCTTTCAAATCGCCGGGGCCGGATGGTTTTTCGGACTTATTCTATAAAAAATTTCAAGCCCAGCTGATCCCTATCTTGGGACGTCTTTTTTCACTGGCAAGTGCACGGGGAACCTTCCCGGCTGAATTCTTACAGGCCACTATTATCACCATTCCGAAACAAGGGAAGGACTCGACACTATGCGGAAGCTATAGGCCAATTTCATTGCTGAACCTCGATGTCAAGCTCTATGCCAAGATTTTGGCAGCGCGCCTTAATTCTTTACTACCTATACTGGTTGACTCTGACCAAGTGGGCTTTGTCCTGCAACGTCAGGGTCCGGATAACACTCGAAGACTCCTGAATATCTACTTTGAGGCCCATAGATCGCGCCTACCCTTTGTCACCCTGTCGCTAGACACTGAGAAAGCCTTCGACAGGGTGAACTGGGAATATATGTTTGCCGTCTTATGAAGATTCGGTCTTCCGGACCCTTTTATCACGGCGGTCGCGGCTTTGTATTCTACTCCGTCGGCAGTGGTTAAGGGCCTGGGATTCTGCTCCAAATCCTTTTTGATAACGAATGGCACGAGACAGGGGTGCCCATTGTCCCCACTCATATTTGCCCTTGTGATGGAACCCCTAGCTGAAGCTATCCGATCCTGCCCCCAAATTAATGGGGTCAGTATACATCACACGGAGCAGAAGACGACTCTGTTCGCCGATGATTTAACAGTACTTATATCTGACCCTCTTGCTTCTCTCCCCCATTTGTTCTCCCTGTTGGATAAGTTCACCCTAGTTAGCTATTATAAGCTAAATGTTCTCAAAACAGAAGCTTATGCAAT
This sequence comes from Bombina bombina, assembly GCF_027579735.1. Classification (NCBI taxonomy): domain Eukaryota; kingdom Metazoa; phylum Chordata; class Amphibia; order Anura; family Bombinatoridae; genus Bombina; species Bombina bombina. The sequence goes on from NC_069507.1 coordinate 244,051,110, forward strand.
CAACATCTCGGAAGAGACCCTCAATGTGCTAAAGAGCACATACAAGTTCTCGTGGTCTACATCACATATTAAACACCTTGGGGTTTATTTATCCCATAATATCCCGGAGATGATTGATCTAAACTTTACCCCCCTATTATCTAACATCGAAAAAACTACTGGTACATGGAATGTTCCATCATTGTCCTGGCTGGGCCGGATAGCAGCTTTCAAAATGAGCCTCCTCCCAAAACTTACATATCTATTTCGATCGTTACCTATCCCCAATCCCTAGACCTACAATCTACAAATTTCAGCAGTTGTGCAATAGATTCATATGGCGTAAGCAGATCCCAAGATTAGCTACTAACATCCTACAACAGCCACTGCTGGCGGGTGGAGCAGCTGCCCCATATATTTTAAAATACCATGAAGCAGCCAGATTGTCTCACGTAACTCAATGGAACGCGATCTTGGAGAGCCGGTGGGCCGAAATTGAACAGGCATCCCTTCCAACAGGGTATACCCTGAGAGATCTGTTGTGGATCCCCAGACATTCCAGGCCTTCTACCCTTTTGGCTAACTCTATTGTAAAATCAAATTTGAAATTTTTGGACAAGATCCGCAACCTTCCGTCTATAGCACCTCACCCTTCGCCATCACACTCATTGAGAGGGTTGTTGCTAGCACTGCCGGATTCTCATCCTAATTTATGGCTTGCTTTGAACCTAACCAAAATAGCAGACCTCTATGTAGGAGATAAACTGCTCACTTTTCAAGATTTTATTCGGAAGTATAATCCACCCCTCTTGCATTTTGAGTTCTGGAGACTACGCAGCCTCATCATCTCATGGGGCTTTGATAAAGGCCCTCCGAGAACCAAAACTAGTTGGGAGGTAAGATGGGACTCCTCGTCCCCCCCCCTGCTCGACTACTATCTATTTCATATCTTGTACTCATGAATCCCCCAGTCTTCTACAAATCCCCCCCAATCCGATGATAGGAATCCTCCTTAGCGGTTACGCACGAACCACAACAATGGCGAGTTGCGGTCCAACTCACCAAAAAGCTATACATTGTACAACTTTGTATGAGTTGTTCCTCAAGTTTGTTCTCCAATGGCACATGACTCCAGTCCGCCTTTTTAAAATCTCGTCTATTCACTCACCTAAGTGCTGGAGGGGATGCGAGGATTTGGGAACCCCCCAACATATCTGGTGGTCTTGCCCACATATCCAGCCGTTGTGGCAAGAGGCAATCCAGTTCTGTTTTTCAGAGGGTATTAAGTTATCCATATCACCAAGTATCTGTCTCTTTCACATTTTGCCCAGGCAGTTAGCCCTGCCGCAAAAATTGTTCTGTATTTACCTATTCCTAGCCGTTAAATTAGCTGTGGCCCGTATGTGGCTACAGCGCGTTTCACCTTCCTGGGAGCAAGTGACTGACATCTTACACTTTATCAAGAAAATGGAATCCTATGTTTCCCACATTCATGGGTCAGTGGACCTCCAGGTCAAGATCTGGGCGTATGGCCCGAAATGACTCTCACTGCCAAAAGTGCGGGAGACTCATGGCTCCCTAACCCTTGTCTTTTCTAAAACTACATGACCAAATTTGTCCATTCAGGCTCCTATTCCCTTCCCTCGAATGAACCCCTTTCCCCCCTGCCCTCTTCCCCACATACCCCACTCCCCCCCTTTTTTTTTTTCTTTCTTTTCTCTCTCTTTTTTCCCTGTTTAACAATTTGATATAATCTCAGTATGGTTGATTAATATATTTGATTTTCAATATCCAATGGTTATTTTGTGATATTGAGGTGAACAGCTATGATATAACCTTTATATTACACAGGAAAATGCTGATCTTTTTGGACTACTAAAACAATGTCTGTCTCCTTGTGGATTTTGGCCTCTAACACTCCCACCCTGAGAGGTGGCGGGAAAGCTTGGGAGATTAACAGACAATGGACCCTGACACCCAGCATTTTCTATTATGCTTTTCTTATATATAACTGTTCCATACATTGTAATGTTTTACAAGTGCCGTATTATGTACCTTTGTTATTTACATATATGCTCTTGAAGCTCTTATGTTCATTTATCTATTTCAACAATAAAAAATTATTAAAAAAAAAAAAAAAAAAATTGAAATAGCTAGCATATGCTCTGTGTACCTGGATTTAACACCACACTTGCTCAGAGAGCATATACTGTGTCAGCAATGAGACTTCTGAATACATACCACCACAGACTCTGAGAAGGCTTTTTTTTTGTAATGAAGATGCAAAAACATAATTTATGCTTACCTGATAAATTCCTTTCTTCTGTAGTGTGATCAGTCCACGGGTCATCATTACTTGTGGGATATTAACTGCTCCCCTACAGGAAGTGCAAGAGGATTCACCCAGCAGAGTTGCTATATAGCTCCTCCCCTCTACGTCACCTCCAGTCATTCGACCAAGGACCAACGAGAAAGGAGAAGCCAAGGGTGTAGTGGTGACTGGAGTATAATTTAAAAAATATTTACCTGCCTTAAAAAACAGGGCGGGCCGTGGACTGATCACACTACAGAAGAAAGGAATTTATCAGGTAAGCATAAATTATGTTTTCTTCTGTTAAGTGTGATCAGTCCACGGGTCATCATTACTTGTGGGATACCAATACCAAAGCAAAAGTACACGGATGACGGGAGGGATAGGCAGGCTCTTTATACAGAAGGAACCACTGCCTGAAGAACCTTTCTCCCAAAAATAGCCTCCGAGGAAGCAAAAGTGTCAAATTTGTAAAATTTGGAAAAAGTATGAAGCGAAGACCAAGTTGCAGCCTTGCAAATCTGTTCAACAGAGGCCTCATTCTTAAAGGCCCAAGTGGAAGCCACAGCTCTAGTGGAATGAGCTGTAATTCTTTCAGGAGGCTGCTGTCCAGCAGTCTCATAAGCTAAACGAATTATGCTACGAAGCCAAAAAGAGAGAGAGGTAGCAGAAGCTTTTTGACCTCTCCTCTGACCAGAGTAAACGACAAACAGGGAAGACGTTTGTCGAAAATCTTTAGTTGCCTGTAAATAAAATTTAAGGGCACGAACTACATCCAGATTGTGCAAAAGACGTTCCTTCCTCGAAGAAGGATTTGGGCACAAGGATGGAACAACAATCTCCTGATTGATATTCCTGTTAGTGACTACCTTAGGTAAGAACCCAGGCTTAGTACGCAGAACTACCTTATCCGAGTGAAAAATCAAATAAGGAGAATCACAATGTAAGGCTGATAACTCAGAGACTCTTCGAGCCGAGGAAATAGCCATTAAAAATAGAACTTTCCAAGATAACAACTTTATATCAATGGAATGAAGGGGTTCAAACGGAACACCCTGTAAAACGTTAAGAACAAGGTTTAAACTCCATGGTGGAGCCACAGCTTTAAACACAGGTTTAATCCTGGCCAAAGCCTGACAAAAAGCCTGAACGTCTGGAACTTCTGACAGACGCTTGTGTAACAGAATGGACAGAGCTGAGATCTGTCCCTTTAAGGAACTAGCGGATAACCCCTTTTCTAAACCTTCTTGTAGAAAAGACAATATCCTAGGAATCCTAACCTTACTCCAAGAGTAACCTTTGGATTCGCACCAATATAGGTATTTACGCCATATTTTATGGTAAATCTTTCTGGTGACAGGCTTCCTAGCCTGTATTAAGGTATCAATAACTGACTCAGAAAAACCACGCTTTGATAAGATCAAGCGTTCAATTTCCAAGCAGTCAGCTTCAGAGAAGTTAGATTTTGATGTTTGAAAGGACCCTGAATCAGAAGGTCCTGTTTCAGAGGTAACGACCAAGGTGGACAGAATGACATGTCCACCAGATCTGTATACCAAGTCCTGCGTGGCCATGCAGGCGCTATTAGAATCACTGATGCTTTCTCCTGTTTGATTCTGGCAATCAATCGAGGAAGCATCGGGAAAGGTGGAAACACATAAGCCATCCTGAAGGTCCATGGTGCTGTCAAGGCATCTATCAGGACCGCTCCCGGATCCCTGGATCTGGACCCGTAGCGCGGAAGCTTGGCGTTCTGTCGAGACGCCATGAGATCTATCTCTGGTTTGCCCCAACGTGGAAGTATTTGGGCAAAGACCTCTGGATGAAGTTCCCACTCCCCCGGATGAAAAGTCTGATGACTTAAGAAATCCGCCTCCCAGTTCTCCACTCCCGGGATGTGGATTGCAGACAGGTGGCAAGAGTGAGACTCTGCCCAGCGAATTATCTTCGATACTTCCATCATTGCTAGGGAGCTTCTTGTCCCTCCCTGATGGTTGATATAAGCTACAGTCGTGATGTTGTCCGACTGGAACCTGATGAACCCCCGAGTTGCTAACTGGGGCCAAGCCAGAAGAGCATTGAGGACTGCTCTCAATTCCAGAATGTTTATTGGAAGAAGACTCTCCTCCTGATTCCATAGTCCCTGAGCCTTCAGAGAATTCCAGACAGCGCCTTAACCTAGTAGGCTGGCGTCTGTTGTTACAATTGACCAGTCTGGCCTGCTGAATGGCATTCCCCTGGACAGATGTGGCCGATAAAGCCACCATAGAAGAGAATTTCTGGTCTCTTGAATGGAATGAAGGACACGGCATGCATTTTGAAGTTTTGTTAACCTGTCCTCTGTCAGGTAAATCTTCATTTCTACAGAATCTATCAGAGTCCCCAGGAAGGGAACTCTTGTGAGTGGAAAGAGAGAACTTTTCTCTTCGTTCACTTTCCATCCATGCGACCTTAGAAATGCCAGTACTATCTCTGTATGAGATTTGGCAGTTTGAAAGCTTGAAGCTTGTATCAGTATGTCGTCTAAGTACGGAGCTACTGAAATTCCTCGCGGTCTTAGTACCGCCAGAAGAGTGCCCAGAACCTTTGTGAAGATTCTTGGAGCCGTAGCCAGTCCGAATGGAAGAGCTACAAACTGGTAATGCCTGTCTAAAAAGGCAAACCTTAGATACCGGTAATGACTTCTGTGAATCGGTATGTGAAGGTAAGCATCCTTTAAATCCACTGTGGTCAAGTACTGACCCTCTTGGATCATGGGCAAAATTGTTCGAATAGTTTCCATCTTGAACGATGGAACTCTTAGGAATTTGTTTAGGATCTTTAAATCCAAGATTGGCCTGAAGGTTCCCTCTTTTTGGGAACTACAAACAGATTTGAGTAAAACCCTTGTCCTTGTTCCAACCGCGGAACTGGATGGATCACTCCCATTAATAAAAGATCTTGTACGCAGCGTAGAAACGCTTCCTTCTTTGTTAGGTTTGTTGACAACCTTGACAGATGAAATCTCCCTCTTGGGGGAGAGGATTTGAAGTCCAGAAGGTATCCCTGAGATATGATCTCTAACGCCCAGGGATCCTGAACATCTCTTGCCCAAGCCTGGGCGAAGAGGGAAAGTCTGCCCCCCACTAGATCCGGTCCCGGATCGGGGGCCCTCAATTCATGCTGTCTTAGGGGCAGCAGCAGGTTTTCTGGCCTGTTTGCCCCTGTTCCAGGACTGGTTAGGTTTCCAGCCTTGTCTGTAGCGAGCAACAGCTCCTTCCTGTTTTGGTGCAGAGGAAGTTGATGCTGCTCCTGCTTTGAAATTACGAAAGGAACGAAAATTGGACTGTCTAGCCTTGGCTTTGGCCTTGTCCTGAGGCAGGGCATGACCTTTACCTCCTGTAATGTCATCAATAATCTCTTTCAAGCCGGGCCCGAATAAGGTCTGCCCTTTGAAAGGAATATTAAGCAATTTAGATTTAGACGTAACATCAGCTGACCAGGATTTTAGCCACAGAGCTCTGCGTGCCTGAATGGCGAATCCTGAATTTTTAGCCGCAAGTTTAGTTAAATGTACTACGGCATCTGAAATAAATGAATTAGCTAACTTAAGGAATTTAAGTTTGTGTGTGATGTCATCTAGTGTGGATGATTGAAGTGTCTCTTCCAGAGACTCAAACCAAAATGCTGCTGCAGCCGTGACAGGCGCAATACATGCAAGAGGTTGCAATATAAACCCTTGTTGAACAAACATTTTCTTAAGGTAACCCTCTAATTTTTTATCCATTGGATCTGAAAAAGCACAGCTATCCTCCACTGGGATAGTGGTACGCTTAGCTAAAGTAGAAACTGCTCCCTCCACCTTAGGGACCATTTGCCATAAGTCCCGTGTGGCGGCGTCTATTGGAAACATTTTTCTGAATATAGGAGGGGGTGAGAAAGGCACACCGGGTCTATCCCACTCCTTAGTAACAATGTCAGTAAGTCTCTTAGGTATAGGAAAAACGTCAGTACTCGTCGGTACCGCAAAATATTTATCCAACCTACACATTTTTTCTGGGATTGCAACTGTGTTACAATCATTCAGAGCCGCTAATACCTCCCCTAGTAACACACGGAGGTTCTCAAGCTTAAATTTAAAATTTGAAATGTCTGAGTCCAGTTTATTTGGATCAGAACCGTCACCCACAGAATGAAGCTCTCCGTCTTCATGTTCTGCAAACTGTGACGCAGTATCAGATATGGCCCTTGCATTATCAGCGCACTCTGTTCTCATCCCAGAGTGATCACGTTTACCTCTTAGTTCTGGTAGTTTAGCCAAAACTTCAGTCATAACAGTAGCCATATCTTGTAATGTGATTTGTAATGGCCGCCCAGATGCACTCGGCGCTACAATATCACGCACCTCCTGAGCGGGAGATGCAGGTACTGACACGTGAGGCGAGTTAGTCGGCATAACTCTCCCCTCGTTGTTTGGTGAAATATGTTCAATTTGTACAGATTGACTATTTTTTAAAGTAGCATCAATACATTTAGTACATAAATTTCTATTGGGCTCCACTTTGGCATTAACACATATAGCACAGATATCTTCCTCTGAATCAGACATGTTTAACACACTAGCAAATAAACAGCAACTTGGAAATACTTTTCAAAGTAATTTACAAATAATATGAAAACGAACTGTGCCTTTAAGAAGCACAGAAAAATATTATAACAGATAAAATAATTAAGTTATAGCATCAATCTTTGTCAGAATATACAGTTTTAGCAAAGGATTGTTCCCCTCAGCAAATGATAACTAACCCAGGCAGCAGAAAAAAATACACAAATAAACGTTTTTTATATCACAGTCAATACAATCAGCACAGCTCTGCTGTGAATGATTACTTCCCTCAAAAAAGACTCTTGAGATCCCTGAACTCTGTAGAGATGAACCGGATCATGCAGGAAGAAAATGAACCTCTGACTGAGTTTTTCTGATGCATAGTGAAAGCACCAAAATGGCCCCTCCCCCACACACATAACAGTGAGAGGGATCAGTGAACTGCTCTAATTTAAATCAAAACTATTGCCAAGTGGAAAAAAAGTGCCCAAAACATTTTTTCACCCAGTACCTCAGAGAAAAAAAACGTTTTTACATGCCAGCAAAAAAACGTTTTACCTCAATAATTAATTGTCATTTAAAACCTATTGCAAGTCCCTGCAAAATAGGTTAAGTCTATGTATACAGTTTAAAAGCCAGAGAAGTACCATTTCCCAGAAAACTGAAGTGTAAAATATACATACATGACAGCCTGATATCAGCTACATCTACTGCATTCAAGGCTGAGTTTACATTATAACGGTATGGCAGGATTTTCTCATCAATTCCATGTCAGAAAATAATAAACTGCTACATACCTCTTTGCAGATTAATCTGCCTGCTGTCCCCTGATCTGAAGTTTACCTCTCCTCAGATGGCCGAGAAACAGCAATATGATCTTAACTACTCCGGCTAAAATCATAGAAAAACTAAGGTAGATTCTTCTTCAAATTCTACCAGAGAAGGAATAACACACTCCGGTGCTATTATAAAATAACAAACTTTTGATTGAAGATATAAAAACTAAATATATCACCATAGTCCTCTCACACATCCTATCTAGTCGTTGGGTGCAAGAGAATGACTGGAGGTGACGTAGAGGGGAGGAGCTATATAGCAACTCTGCTGGGTGAATCCTCTTGCACTTCCTGTAGGGGAGCAGTTAATATCCCACAAGTAATGATGACCCGTGGACTGATCACACTTAACAGAAGAAAAGGACTATGCACATATGTTCAATTCACAGAGAAGCCTATCAATGAGGCAGCCATAGCACTTACTAGAAGCATTTTTGTTAACACATGTGCAGTGTTTTCCACAAAAACAGAATTTATGTTTACCTGATAAATTTCTTTCTCCTACGGTGTGTCCGGTCCACGGCTTCATCCTTACTTGTGGGATATTCTCTTCCCCTACAGGAAATGGCAAAGAGAGCACACAGCAAGAGCTGTCCATATAGTCCCCCCTCTGGCTCCGCACCCCAGTCATTCGACCGACGGTTAGGAGAAAAAGGAGAAACCATAGGGTGCCGTGGTGACTGTAGTGTATGGAATAAAAAAATTTCAAACCTGACTAAAAGCCAGGGCGGGCCGTGGACCGGACACACCAATGTAGGAGAAAGAAATTTATCAGGTAAACATAAATTCTGTTTTCTCCTACATTGGTGTGTCCGGTCCACGGCTTCATCCTTACTTGTGGGACCCAATACCAAAGCTTTAGGACACGGATGAAGGGAGGGAGCAAGTCAGGTTACCTAAACGGAAGGCATCACGGCTTGCAAAACCTTTCTCCCAAAAACAGCCTCCGAAGAAGCATAAGTATCGAATTTGTAAAAATTTGGCAAAAGTATGCAGAGAAGACCAAGTCGCTGCCTTACAGATCTGATCAACAGAAGCCTCGTTCTTGAAGGCCCATGTGGAAGCCACAGCTCTAGTAGAGTGAGCTGTAATTCGTTCAGGAGGCTGCCGTCCGGCAGTCTCATAAGCCAATCGGATGATGCTTTTCAGCCAAAAAGAAAGAGAGGTAGCAGTAGCTTTCTGCCCTCTCCTCTTACCAGAATAAACGACAAACAAAGATGATGTTTGTCTGAAATCCTTTGTTGCTTCTAAATAGAATTTTAAAGCACGGACCACATCTAGGTTGTGTAACAAACGTTCCTTCTTTGAAACTGGATTCGGACATAGGGAAGGAACAACTATTTCCTGGTTAATATTCCTGTTGGAAACTACTTTTGGAAGAAAACCAGGTTTGGTACGTAAAACTACCTTATCTGCATGAAATACCAGATAGGGAGAAGTACACTGCAAAGCAGATAATTCAGAAACTCTTCTAGCAGAAGAAATAGCAACTAAAAACAGAACTTTCCAAGATAGTAACTTAATATCTATGGAATGCAAAGGTTCAAACGGAACCCCTTGAAGAACTGAAAGAACTAAGTTTAGACTCCATGGAGGAGTCATAGGTCTGTAAACAGGCTTGATTCTGACTAACGCCTGTACAAACACTTGTACATCTGGCATGGCTGCCAGACGTTTGTGCAACAAGACAGACAGAGCAGATATCTGTCCCTTTAGAGAACTAGCTGACATACCTTTCTCCAAACCCTCTTGGAGAAAGGAAAGAATCCTAGGGATTTTGATTTTACTCCAAGAAAAACCCTTGGATTCGCACCAACGGATATATTTGTGCCATATCTTATGGTAAATCTTCCTAGTCACAGGCTTTCTGGCTTGTACCAGAGTATCTATAACTGAATCTGAAAACCCACGCTTAGATAGAATCAAGCGTTCAATTTCCAAGCAGTCAGATGCAGAGAGACTAGATTTGGATGTTCGAATGGACCTTGTACTAGAAGATCCTGTCTCAAAGGTAGCTTCCATGGTGGAGCCGATGACATATTCACCAGGTCTGCATACCAAGTCCTGCGTGGCCACGCAGGAGCTATTAGGATCACCGAGGCCTTCTCCTGTTTGATCCTGGCTACCAGCCTGGGAAGGAGAGGGAACGGTGGAAACACATAAGCTAGATTGAACGACCAAGGCGCTACTAATGAATCCACCAGTGTCGCCCTGGGATCCCTGGATCTGGACCCGTATCGAGGAACTTTGAAGTTCTGACGAGATGCCATCAGATCCATATCTGGAGTGCCCCATAGTTGAGTTAACTGGGCAAAGACCTCCGGGTGGAGATCCCACTCCCCTGGATGGAAAGTCTGACGACTCAAATAATCCGCCTCCCAGTTGTCTATCCCTGGGATGTGGACTGCAGATAGGTGGCAGGAGTGATCCTCTGCCCATTTGATGATCTTGGATACTTCTGTCATCGCCAAGGAACCCTTTGTTCCCCCCTGATGATTGATGTACGCTACAGTCGTCATGTTGTCCGACTGAAATCTTATGAATCTGGCCTTCGCTAGGTGAGGCCAGGCGCGCATTGGATATTGCTCTCAGTTCCAAAATGTTTATCGGGAGAAGGGACTCTTCCCGAGACCATAGACCATGAGCTTTCAGGGAGTCCCAGACCACGTCCCAGCCTAAGAGACTGGCGTCGGTCGTGACGATGACCCACTCTGGTCTGCGGAAACTCATTCCCTGAGACAGGTGATCCTGAGTCAACCACCAGCGGAGTGAGTCTCTGGTTACCTGGTCTACTTGAATCTGGGGAGACAAGTCTGCATAATCCCCATTCCACTGTTTGAGCATGCACAGTTGCAATGGTCTTAGATGAATTCGAGCAAAAGGAACCACGTCCATTGCTGCAACCATTAGTCCTATTACCTCCATGCACTGAGCTATGGAAGGCTGAGGAATAGATTGAAGAACTTGACAAGCGTTTAGAAGCTTTAATTTTCTGACCTCTGTCAGAAAAATCTTCATTTCTATAGAATCTATTATTGTTCCCAGAAAGGGAACCCTTGTAGACGGGGACAGGGAACTCTTTTCTACGTTCACCTTCCACCCGTGAGACCTGAGAAAAGCTAATACAATGTCTGTATGAGCCCTTGATCTGGAAAGGGACGACGGTTGGATTAGGATGTCGTCTAAGTAAGGTGCCACTGCAATGCCCCTCGGTCTTAGAACCGCTAGTAGGGACCCTAGCACTTTTGTGAAAATTCTGGGAGCAGTGGCTAATCCAAACGGAAGAGCCACGAACTGGTAATGTTTGTCCAGAAAGGCGAACCTTAGGAACTGATGATGATCTTTGTGGATAGGAATATGTAGGTACGCATCCTTTAAGTCCACGGTAGTCATGTATTGACCCTCCTGGATTGTTGGTAAAATCGTTCGAATGGTTTCCATTTTGAATGATGGAACTCTGAGGAATTTGTTTAGAATTTTTAAATCCAGAATTGGCCTGAAAGTTCCCTCTTTTTTGGGAACTACGAACAGGTTTGAGTAAAACCCCAGACCTTGTTCCGCTGTTGGAACTGGGTGTATCACTCCCATCTTTAATAGGTCTCCTACGCAATGTAAGAATGCCTGTCTCTTTATCTGGTCTGAAGATAAGCGAGACATGTGGAACCTTCCCCTTGGAGGAAGTTCCTTGAACTCTAGAAGATACCCCTGAGAGACTATTTCTAGTGCCCAGGGATCCGGAACATCTCTTGCCCAAGCCTGAGCAAAGAGAGAAAGTCTGCCCCCTACTAGATCCGGTCCCGGATCGGGGGCTACCCCTTCATGCTGTCTTGGTAGCAGCAGCAGGCTTCTTGGCCTGTTTACCCTTGTTCCAGCCTTGCATTGGTTTCCATGCTGGTTTAGGCTGGGAAGCGTTACCCTCTAGTCTAGAGGCTGCAGAGTTAGGAGACGGTCCGTTCCTGAAATTGTGAAAGGAACGAAAATTAGATTTGTTCTTAGCCTTGAAAGGCCTATCCTGTGGGAGGGCATGGTCCTTTCCCCCAGTGATGTCTGAAATAATCTCCTTCAATTCTGGCCCAAAAAGGGTCTTACCCTTGAAAGGAATATTAAGCAGTTTTGTCTTGGACGACACATCCGCCGACCAAGATTTTAGCCAAAGCGCTCTGCGCGCCACTATAGCAAAACCTGAATTTTTCGCTGCTAATTAATTGAAAAGCGGCATCTAAAATAAAGGAATTAGCCAACTTTAGTGCGTGAATTCTGTCCATGACTTCCTCATATGGAGTCTCCTTATGGAGCGAATTTTCTAGTTCCTCGAACCAAAAAGACGCCGCCGTGGTGACAGGAATAATGCACGAAATTGGTTGGAGAAGGAAACCTTGCTGAACAAATATCTTTTTAAGCAATCCTTCCAATTTTTTATCCATAGGATCTTTGAAAGCACAAATGTCCTCAATGGGAATAGTTGTGCGCTTGGCCAACGTAGAAACTGCCCCCTCAACCTTAGGGACTGTTTGCCATGCGTCCCTTCTGGGGTCGACAATGGGGAACATTTTCTTAAATATAGGAGGTGGGACAAAAGGTATACCTGGCTTCTCCCACTCCTTGGTCACTATGTCCGCCACCCTCTTGGGTATCTGAAAGGCATCAGCGTGCACAGGGACCTCTAGGAATTTGTCCATTTTGCACAACTTCTCTGGAATCACCAAAGAGTCACAATCATCAAGAGTAGTTAGCACCTCCTTAAGCAGGGCGCGGAGATGTTCTAACTTAAATTTAAATGCCACGATATCAGGTTCTGCCTGCTGAGAAACTTTTCCTGAATCAGAAATTTCTCCCTCAGACAGACCCTCCCTCACTGCCAATTCAGACTGGTGTGAGGGTATAACAGATAAATTATCGTCAGCGCCCACTTGCTCATCCTCTGTATTTAAAACTGAGCAATCACGCTTTCTGGGAAATGCTGGCAGTTTGGATAAAAGATTTGCTATAGAATTATCCATTACTGCAGTTAATTGCTGCATAGTAACAAGCATTGGCGCGCTAGATGTACTAGGTGTCGCCTGCGCAGGCAAAACTGGTGTTGACACAGAAGGAGAGGATGATGAACTATCCCCACTACCTTCATTTGAAGAATCATCTTGGGCAACCTTATTAAATGTGACAGTACTGTCCTTACTTTGTTTGGACGCCATGGCACAATTTGAACATACATTTAAAGGGGGAACCACCTTGGCCTCCATACACACAGAACATATGCTATCTGAAGGTATAGACATGTTAGACAGACTTTAGCAGGCTATTAATGCAATAAAACCGTTTTTAAACAAAACCGTTGCTGTCTCTTTAAATAATAAAAAGAGCACACTTTATTTCTGAATGTTTGAAAAACTATGAAGGAAATATCCGATCTTTACAAAATTTGCACCCTAGTGTCTTAATGCTTTGAAAGTATTGCACACCAAATTTCAAGTCTCTAACCCCTTAAATGAGCAAACCGGAGCCAATTGTTCAATTTACCAGTTTAAACCCACTACAGTCCCTGCCACAGCCTTTGCTGCAGCTTTTACCTTCCTTGGGAGTTATTCACCACAGAAATAAGCCTTCTTGAAATCGTTTTTATGGCCACAGGACCCTCTCACATGAAGCTGCATGCACTGCTTCCAAAAGTAACTGCGCAACTGAGGCGCGAAAATGAGGCCTCCTCCCTCTGCATACCAGAGTGAAGGGGCCTTCCTGACTAGATTAGGTGTCTAAACAACTGCCAGGCATAATAAAAACGTTCCCAAAGGTGTTTCAAAGTCACAAAACACTCCAAAAGTCATAAATAATATATAAATCAATCGATTTAGCCCACAATAGTGTCAACCAGTATAGAGCCCATTTATAAGCCTTCATTCTGTTATGAGTCTAAGAAAATGGCTTACCGATCCCATAAGGGAAAATGACAGTCTTCTAACATTACTATGTCTTGTTAGAAAAGAGACTAGTCATACCTGGAGCATAAAAGTCTGCAAACTGTTCCCCCCAACTGAAGTTCTCTGGTTTCAACAGTCCTGCGTGGGAACAGCAATGGATTTTAGTTACTGTTGCTAAAATCATACTCTTAACAGAACTCTTCATCACTTTCTGTTGTAGAGTAAATAGTACAAACCGGCACTATTTTAAAATAAACTCTTGATAGAAGAAATAAAACTACAACACCACATACTCTTTACCATCCCCGTGGAGATGCTACTTGTTCAGAGCAGGCAAAGAGAATGACTGGGGTGCGGAGCCAGAGGGGGGACTATATGGACAGCTCTTGCTGTGTGCTCTCTTTGCCATTTCCTGTAGGGGAAGAGAATATCCCACAAGTAAGGATGAAGCCGTGGACCGGACACACCAATGTAGGAGAAATAAATGTATAAAATAGCCCTGGGAGGACAGTGCAATACATTGCAATAATTTAATTTTCTGTTCTTTATAAAAGCGCAAATTGCGCAATTTAGCATAAAATTGATTTACTGATAATTTGTGCAACAAACATTGGAAAAAAAACATAAATTATGCTTACCTGATAATTTTATTTCCATCTGTGGGAGGAGAGTCCACTGCTTCATTCATTACTTGTGGAAATTAAGAACCTGGTCACCAGGAGGCGGCAAAAGACACCCCAACCAAAGGCTTAAATACCTCCCCCACTCCCCTCAACCCCCAGTCATTCTGCCAAGGGTACAAGGAACAGTAGGAAAAACTGAATTTATGCATACCTGATAATTTTCTTTTCTTCAGATTGAAATAGATACTCCCTTCACATCCCTCTGACATTCACTGTACTCAGAGGAATCGCGCTTCAAAATGCTGAGAAGCGCATATCAACGTAGAAATCTTAGCACAAACTTATTTCACCACCTCCATAGGAGGCAAAGTTTGTAAAACTGAATTGTGGGTGTGGTGAGGGGTGTATTTATAGGCATGCTGAGGTTTGGGAAACTTTGCCCCTGCTGGTAGGATTGTATATCCCATACGTCAAAAGCTCATGGACTCTTGCCAATTACATGAAAAAGAATATTTTATGGGTTTTATGTCCCTTTAAAGGAGCAGTCAATACAGCAGATTTGCTAAATCAACAAATGCATGATACAAAAGACAAATAAGTATTAGATTTTTTCTAACAAATTTTAAAGTTATGTACATTTCCACTCATGTGACAGCAATCAGCCAATCGCAAATGCATATACGTATATTCTGTGAATTCATACATATGCTCAGTAGAAGCTGGTGACTCAAAAAGTATAAATATAAAAAGACTGTGCACATTTTATTAATGGATGTAAATTGGAAAGTTGTTTAATGATTAATATAGAGCATGCAATTATAAAGTTTAATTTGACCTGAGTGATCCTTTAAGTGGACATTCTAATATAAAATTTAGATGAGCTAATTCATTAGGGCATTTTATAATGTCCCTTTAAAACAAAGAAGTGTGTGTGTGGGGGGGGGGGGGGTAAATTCCCATGTCTTACTAGAAAAGAGCTCCACTTAGCTACTTAAAGCTGGTCATTATGAATATTTAGTTTAATTGATATCACACACACACACACTGTGCTTCAATAACCATAGAGTAAAGCTTGCCTGAGGATCTACTCTCCTGACATCACTAGCTGTGGGGAGACAGGGTTTGGCAGACTCCAGAAACACTCAATGCTTATTAAATATGAAACACCCAACAAGGGAAAAGATTAATGGTGTGAAACGTTCATTAGACTGTGCCTGGCATGCAGACAGGACCTGCATCTAATTAGTCAACTGAACACCCCCCAAATCGTACAGACAGGATCCATTGCAAATTTCATTATGAAAAGCTATGAAAGATTAATAGCATCAAGAAAATTATTATTGTAACTACCATTTAATGTGTGATATGATACTGGAAATGCACAATGCAAACACGTAAAGGCTAACCCTGCTACATCCCTACACACATTTTCGCAAATTTGAGGCAATAAGAAAAAAGGATTTAAAAAAAAAATAAAAAAATAAATAAAGTATCAAGCCCTAGCATGCTTCCCATCAGTCTTTTCAAGGCATGAAAAAAATGTAGCTGCGCTGCCAAGAAGAAACTGTACACACAACATATCAGCGGGACTCCCAAGTGATATTTCATCTCCGTTAGGAACAAAATGATCTTACAAATGTATAAAAAAAAAAAAAACAGGCAATTAATATAAAACAAGGGCATTTTCCTACATTTCAAGGATCTGTCAAGATTCAGAGAACTAAATAATACTTTCAAATGATCTCATCAAATGTCTCCCTCGTTATTCTTTCTTGAAACTCTAAGAGCATACTGAGGTAGGCTCCAGAGCGTGCACATTAGGAACAATGTGTAAAATATTACACTAATGAATAATAGAAATTACATGAAAAGCATGTGTTGTAATAACAGGTCGCTTGCCACAGCCAGTTACAGGCACTGAACAGAAAGACAAAACTTAAGTTATGAAAGCCACATGCCATATAAAAAGACCAAGCCCAAATGGCTGAGTCCATTATAAATCATTCAAAAGTAACACTGGTTGCTAGCAACAGCCCTTTATACAAACATATGAAAGCAGGAGCCTTATTTACAAGCTAACAAATAAAGCTAGTTAACGAGCTACAGATATATAGTGTATTTATGTAAAGGATATAGAACTTTTTCCCTCTGGGCTAGAAGTTTTTAACCCCTGACTAGTAAACCACAGTGATATTTTTCTGAGTGCGCGCGCAGAGTCATCCCACACAGGGTCAAAAAATCATTGGCTAAAATAAAATGTGTGGATAGAAGCAATCTGCTTAGGAGAACTGTGCATAATGAGAAAGCATCTAAAAGTGATTGAATTATATCTATGACATATTAGATTTTCCTTTGCTATATGCAAATGAGAAACAAGAAAATGACAATAGAGGGTTGTAGATTTGCTAATTTACTCTCAGATAGCAAGTTAAAGGGATATGAAACCCAAATATTTTCTATTAAACAACGTTCCAATTTACTTCTTAGAAAGTTTCTTTGTTCTCTTGGTATCTTTTGTTGAAAAGCAGGGACGTAAGCTTAGGAGCCAGCCCATTACAGGAGCACTATATAGCAGCAGTGTTGCAAGAATGTTTTAAATTTGCAAGAGCACTAGATGGCAGCACTATTTCCTGTCATGTAGTGCTCCAGATGCCTACCTAGGTATCTCTTCAACACAGAATATAATGGGAATGAAGCAAATTTGATTTGAACCACGAAAGTTCATTTTTGGGTTTCATATTCCTTTAAAAAGGGACATGAAACCTACGTTTTTTTTCTTTCATGATTTAGAAAGAGAATGCAATTTTAAACAACTTTCTAATTTGCTACTATTATCTAATTTTCTTTATTCTCTTGATATCCTTTGCTGCTGAGCATATCTAAATAGGCTCATTAGCTGCTGATTGGTGGCTGCACACAGATGCCTCAAAAAAAAAAAGAATAAAGCAAATTAGATAACAGAAGGAAATTGGAATGTTTAAAAACAGACATTTATGCTTGCCTGATAAATGTATTTATTTCTTGACACGATGAGTCCACGGATCATCATTAATTACTGTTGGGATGATCACTCATGCCCAGCAGGAGGCGGCAAAGAGCACCACAGCAAAGCTGTTAAATATCACCTACCTTCCCTCCCACCCCAGTCATTCGACCGAAGTAAAGAAGAGAAAGGAAGCAAAAAGGTGCAGAGGTGTCTCTAGTTTATAAAATACTAACAACCTGTCTAAATAACAAGGAGGGCCGTGGACTCATCGTGTCAAGAAAGAAATAAATTTATCAGGTAAGCATACATTTTGTTTTCTTTCTAATGACACAATGAGTCCACGGATCATCATTAATTACTGTTGGGAATCAATACCCAAGCTAGAGTACACAGATAAGGGAGGGACAAGACAGGAAACCGAAACGGAAGGCACCACTGCTTGAAGAACCTTTCTCCCAAAAATACGGCCCCAGCCGAGGCAAAGAGTCAAATTTATAAAAGTTTGAAAAAGTATGAAGAGAGGACCCAATTGCAGCCTTGCAAATCTGTTTCATAGATGCTTCATCTATGAATGCCCAGGAAGAGGAAACAACCCTCGCAGAAAGAGCCTTTACTCCCTCAGGAGACTGCTCTCCAGCAGATTCATAAGCTAAGCAAATGATACTCTTCAGCCACAAGGAAAGAGCTGTAGCTTTCTGCCCCTTACGTTAAAGAGAAGGCTGATGAAACTCCTTAGTCGCCTGTGAATAGACTTGTAGTGCACGTACCCCGTCCAGACACTGTAGAACCCGTTCTTCCTGAGGAGGAGGATTAAGACACAAGGAAAGAACAACAATCACCTGATTAATGTTCCAATCTGCACCTACTTTAGGGAGACATCCTAATTTAGAAATAAAGCCACCTTACCTGATGAAAAATAAGGTAAGTGAACTCATACTGTAATGCCGAGAGCTCTGACACTATGAACAGAAGAATAGCAACAAGAACCAAACTTCCCAAGATAACAACTTAACATATAAGGAAAGCCTAGGCTCCAACGGAGCCCCTTAAGAACTAAAATAAGACTCCAGGAAAGCTTAACTGGTTTGAACACAGGCCTGGGCCTGACAAAAAGATTGCATGTCTGGGATAGAGTAACAAAATAGAGAAGGCAGATATTTGACCCTTTAGGGAACCTACCAATAAACCCTTCTTCAAACCTTCTTGGAGAAAAAACAGAATTGTAAGAATCTCAACTCTACTCCAAGAGTAGCCTTAGGATCCTCACCGATATAGATATCTTATGGTAAATGTTTCTAGTCACAGGTTTATGTGAATCAAGGTCTCAATGACCGAGTCCGAAATCCACACTTTGATAAATTAAAGCGTTCAATCAGACTCTAAACTAAACTAAATTTGTATGAAAGAAGGCCCCTTGAAATAGGTTCTTCCCCGACTGAAGTCTCAAAGGTGGAAGAGATGACATGTCCACCAGGTCTGCATACCAAATCCTGCAAGGCCACGCCAGTGCAATGAGGGTCACCGACGCCCTATCCTGCTTCATTCGAGCAATGACTCGAGGGAAAAAAAAGGTGAACGGAAACAATAGGTATGCGAGACTTTTGCGTTGCTCAGTACCGTACCTCGGGAGCTTGGCATTCTGCTGAGATGCCATGAGATCCAATTCCTGTGGACCCTATTTGAGAATCAGGCTGGAAACACTTCCGGATGGAGCTCTACCCCTCCCCTGGTTGAAGGGTCTGCCTGCTCAGGAAGTCCGCCACAGCAATTGTGGGTCTCTAGCCACTGAATAATCTTGGTCACCTCTATCATGGCTAAGGAACTCCTAGCTCCTCCCTGATGGTTGATGAAAACCACTGAGGTTAAATTGTCCGACTGGAACCTGAAGAACCGGGCCGAAGTTAACTGAGACCAGGCCAGGAGAGCATTGAAGGTTCCAGAATGTTTACACTCCGACCGAGTCTGTTTTCTGAGCCTTTAGAGAGCCTCCCAGAAGGCTGGCAAATGTTGTCCCAATCACCCACAAGTTTCTGCAAAAGCAGGTTCCCTGGGAAAAATGATCCAGAGACAACCACCAAAAATAGAGAATCCCTTGCCTCCTGCTCCAGCAGTAATCACGGAGACAGATCTGCATAATCTCCGTTCCACTGTCTGCGCATTAACTGCAGAGGTCTGAGATGGAAACGGACGACCGGGATGAAGTCAATTGCCGCTACCATCAGCCTGATTACCTCCATACAATGAGCCACTGATGGCCGAGGAGAGGACTGAAGGGCTAGGCAAGAATCTAAAATCTTTGATTTCCTGACACTGTCAGAAAAATCTTCATTGATAAGGAATCTATTATGGTTCCCAAGAAAACACCTTTGTATTTGGAACTAAGGAACCGTCTTCCAAATTCACCTTCCATCTGTAAGACAGCAGGAAGGATAACAACCTTTCCGTGTGAGATCTTGCTTGTTGAAAGGAAGACGCCAGAACTAAAATGTAGTTCAGATAAGGTGTCACTGCAATGCCCCGCAATCGGAGCACTGCTAGCAGGGATCCCAGAATTGTTGAGGAAATTCTGGTAACTGTGGCAAGACCAAATGGAAGAGCTGAAAGTGTTTGACTAGAAAAGCAAACATTAGAAACTTGTGATGGTCTCTGCGTAGGGGAACATGCAAAAAAAGCTTCCTTTAAATCTACCATTGTCATAAATTAACTTTCCTTGACCAAAGGAAGAGTGGAACGAATAGTTTCCATCTTGAAGGATAGCACTCTGAGGAATTTGTTTAGACTCTTGAGGTGTAAGATCAGACTGAAAGTTCCCACCATGAACAGATTGGAATAGAACCCCAGACCTTGTACAGTAACCCTCACGCCCAGGTTGGAGAGGTCCCGAACACAGTGTAAGAACACTTCTCTCTGTGTCTGGTCTACAGATAATCTTGAAAGCAGAAAACTTCTCCTGGAAGGAAAGGTTTCCTGTATCCCTGGGACACGATGCCCACCACCCAAGGATCCTGAACATCTCGTACCCAAGCCAGAACGAAAAATGAAAATCCGCCCCAAACAAAGTCCTTCCTTCGTAAGGAATTCACCAAAAGTTTAGGCTTAGATGATACATCCGCAGACCAAGATCTGGGGGCCAGTGCAAAAAAACGAGAATTTAGCAGGAAAAAAAAAGTACAGGAAAAACTTCCACCATGGAAGGTACATCAAAATACTTATGTAGCTTACTGGAACTTTTAGGATTGACAGCAACCCTGGTGACGCTGTCATCCAGTGCAACTAAAACCTCCTTAAGTAACAGACGGAGGTGTTCTAGCTGAAAACTGAAGTATAAAACTTCAGAATCAGGAGGAGGAATTACACTGTCAGATATCACCTTCAGATGCTATTGAAGTATCCTCCTCATCTAGGAGGGGGCATTCAAAAGGTCTGAGATGCAGATGTCACTTTAAATTTTAAAACGTTTTTCCTTTTATTAGCATTTTGTCATAAGCAACATAACGTGATTGCAACAATTATTAACAGCCTGTAAACCTCAGCTTAGTTTTCCTGAGGTGCCTAACTGCCCTGCTGAAAGAGGATAAGACAAGATCCGGAACTCGCAATAGCCCTCATGCTGCTTAACAATCTTAGCGTCTGCAGCATAGAGGCAGCTGCCGGTCCCAAGAGTGCAGACTTAAACTTAATATGCGCCCTTCAGAAAAATCAATACCCGGTCCCAGTACGGCAGGGAAAAATGGCACGCACCAGTAAGGAGCCATCTCAGATAGCCCATCCATCGTGGGCATCGGCAAAATAAAACTCTTGGTCGGCATAATACTAAGTTGAGTGGAACCAAATAAAATGAACCATATTTTAAAACACCTCAGCCCCAGTGAATGCTATAACATACTGCCAAAAGTAAGCTCCCTTTAACCTACAGGGGAAAAAACAATTTATTTAAGAACTTACCTGATAAATTAATTTTTTTCATATTAGCAATAAGCCATGAGCTAGTGACATATGGGATATACAATCCTACCAGGAGGGGCAAAGTTTCCCAAACCTCAAAATGACTATAAATACACCCCTCACCACACCCACAATTCAGTTTAACGAATAGCCAAGTAGTGGGGTGATAAAGAAAGGAGTAAAAATCATCAACAAAAGGAATTTGGAAATAATTGTGCTTTATACAAAAAAAATAACCACCATAAAAAAAGGGGGAGGGGGGGCTCATGGACTCTTGACAATATGAAAGAAATGAATTCGTCAGGTAAGTTCTTACATAAATTATGATTTCTTTCATGTAATTGGCAAGAGTTCATGAGCTAGTGACGTAAGGGACAGCAATACCCAAGATGTGGAACTCCACACAAAAGTCACTAGAGAGGGAGGGGAAAAAAATAAAAACAGCCATTTTCTGCTGAAAAAATTAATCCACAACCCAAAATATAAAAGTTTTATCTCATAAATGAAAAGAAAAAAAATAAATCAAAAGCAGAAGAATCAAACTGAAACAGCTGCCTGAAGAACTTTTCTACCAAAAACTGCTTCCGAAGAGGCAAATACATAAAAAATAGTAGAATTTAGTAAATGTATGCAAAGACGACCAAGTTGCTGCTTTGCAAATCTGATCAACTGAAGCTTCATTCTTAAAAGCCCACGAAGTAGAGACTGATCTAGTAGAATGAGCTGTAACTCTGAGGCGGGGCTTGACCCAACTCCAAATAAGCTAGATGAATCAAAAACTTTAACCACGAAGCCAAGGATAAAGAAGCCTTCTGACCTTTCCTAGAACCAGAAAATATTACAAATAGACTAGAAGTCGTCCTGAAATCTTTAGTAGCTTCAACATAATATTTCAAAGCTCTTACCACATCCAAAGAGTGTAAGGATCTCGCCAAAGAATTCTTAGGATTAGGACACAAGGAAGGAACAACAATTTCTCTATTAATGTTGTTAGAATTCACAACCTTGGGTAAGAATTTAAATGAAGTCCGCAAAACAGCCTTATCCTGATGAAAAATCAGAAAAGGAGATTCACAAGAGAGAGCGGATAATTCAGAAACTCTTCTAGCAGAAGAGATAGCCAAAAGAAACAACACTTTCCAAGAAAGTAGTTTAATGTCCAAAGAATGCATAGGCTCAAACGGAGGAGCCTGTAAAGCCTTCAAAACTAAATTAAGCCTCCAAGGAGGAGAGATTGATTTAATGACAGGCTTGATAGGAACCAAAGACAGCACAAAACAATGAATATCAGGAAGTTTAATAATCTTTCTGTGAAATAAAAACAGAAAGAGCAGAGATTTGTTCTTTCAAGGAACTTGCAGACAAACCTTTATCCAAACCATCCTGAAGAAACTGTAAAATTCTAGGAATTCTAAAAGAATGCCAAGAGAATTTATGAGAACACCATAAAATGTAAGTCTTCCAAACTCGATACTAAATCTTTCTAGAAACAGATTTACAAGCCTGCAACATAGTACTAATCACTGAGTCAGAGAAACCTCTATGACTAAGCACTAAGCGTTCAATCTCCATACCTTCAAATTTAATGATTTGAGATCCTGATGGAACAACGGACCTTGAGATAGAAGGTCTGACCTTAGTGGAAGTGGCCAAGGTTGGCAACTGGATATCGGAACAGGATCCGGATACCAAAACCTGTGAGGCCATGCTGGAGATACCAGCAGCACAAACGATTGCTCCATGATGATCTTGGAGATTACTCTTGGAAGAAGAACTAGAGGCGGGAAAATATAAGCAAGTTGATAACACCAAGGAAGCGTCAATGCATCTACTGCTTCCGCCTGAGGATCCCTGGACCTGGACAGGTACCTGGGAAGTTTTTTGTTTAGATGAGATGTAATCAGATCTATTTCTGGAAGACCCCACATCTGAACAATTTGAGAAAACACATCTGGGTGGAGAGACCATTCTCCCAGATGTAAAGTCTGACGACTGAGGTAATCCGCTTCCCAATTGTCTATACCTGGGATATGAACTGCAGAAATTAAGACAGTAGCTGGATTCCGCCCAAACAAGTATCCGAGATACTTCTTTCATAGCTTAAGGACTGCGAGTCCCACCCTGATGATTGACATATGCCACAGTTGTGACATTGTCTGTCTGAAAACAAATGAACGGTTCTCTCTTCAACAGAAGCCAAAATTGAAGAGCCTTGAGAATCGCACGGAGTTCCAAAATATTGATTGACAATCTCACCTCTTGAGATTTTCAAACTCCTTGTGCTGTCAGAGATCCCCAAACCGCTTGCCAACCTGAAAGACTCGCATCTATTGTGAACACAGTCCAGGTTGGACGAACAAAAGAGGCCCCTAGAATTATACGATGGTGATCTAACCACCAAGTCAGAGAAAGTCGAACATTGAGATTTAAGGATATTAATTGTGATATCCTTGTATAATCCCTGCACCATTGGTTCAGCATACAAAGCTGGAGAGGTCTCATATGAAAACAAGCAAAGGGAATCGCATCCGATGCTGCCGTCATGAGACCTAAAACTTCCATGCACATAGCAACTGAAGGGAATGACTGAGACTGAAGGTTTCGACAGGCTGCAACCAATTTCAAACGTCTCTTGTCTGTTAGAGACAGAGTCATGGGCACTGAATCTACCTGGAAACCTAAAAAGGTTACCTTTGTCTGAGGAATCAAAGAACTTTTGGGAAAATTGATCCTCCAACCATGTCTTCGAAGAAACAACACTAGTTGATTCGTGTGAGATTCTGCAGAACGTAGACTGAGCGAGTACCATGATATCGTTCAAATAAGGAAATACCGCAATAACCCACTCTCTGATTACAGAGAGTAGGGCACCTAGAACCTTTGAAAAGATTCTTGGAGCTGTCGCTAGGCCAAAAGGAAGAGCAACAAATTGGTAATATTTCTCTAGAAAAGAGAATCTCAGGAACCGATAGTGATCTGGATGAATCAGAATATGAAGATATGCATCCTGTAAGTCTATTGTGGACATATAATGCCCTTGCTGAACAAAATGCAGAATAGTCCTTATAGTCACCATTTTGAAAGTTGGTACTCTTACATATTGATTCAAAATCTTTAGATCCAAAACTGGTCTGAATGAATTTTCTTTCTTTGGGACATTGAATAGATTTGAATAAAACCCCAGACCTGTTCCTGAAATGGAAATGGCATGATTACCCCTAACAACTCCAGGTTTGAAACACACTTCAGAAAAGCCTGAGCCTTTACTGGGTTTACTGGAATGCGTGAGAGAGAAAAAAAATCTCACAGGCGGTCTTACTCTGGAATCCTATTCTGTACCCTTGAGACACAATACTCTGAATCTAATGATTTTGGATCGAATTGATCCAAACATCTTTGAAAAAATTTAATCTGCCCTTACCAGCTGAGCTGGAATGAGGGCCGCACCTTCATGCGGACTTGGGGGCTGGCTTTCATCTATTAAATGGCTTGGATTTATTAAAATTTGAAGAAGGCTTCCAATTGGAAGCAGAATCCTTGGGGGAAGGATTAGGTTTCTGTTCCTTATTTTGTCGAAAGGAACGAAAAAAACGGTTAAAAGCTTTAGATTTATCCTTAGATTTTTTTATCCTGAGGCAAAAAACTCCCTTCCCCCCAGTAACAGTTGAAATTATTGAATCCAACTGAGAACCAAATAATTTATTACCTTAAAAAGAGAGAGAGATAGCAATCTGGACTTAGAAGTCATATCAGCATTCCATGATTTGAGCCACAAAGCTCTTCTAGCTAAAATAGCTAAAGACATAGATTTAACATCAATTTTGATAATATCAAAAATGGCATCACAAATGAAATTATTAGCATGTTGAATCAACTTAACAAAGCTAGACAATTCATGATCCGATACTTGTTGCAGTAAAGTATCCAACCAAAAAGTTGAGGCAGCTGCAACATCAGCCAAAGAAATTGCAGGCCTAAGAAGATGACCTGAATATAAATAAGCTTTCCTTAGATAAGATTCAAGTTTCCTATCTAAAAGATCTTTAAAAGAAGTACAATCTTCCATAGGAATAGTAGTACGTTTAGCAAGAGTAGAGATAGCCCCATTAACTTTGGGGATCTTTTCCCAAAACTCCAATCTAACTGCTGGCAAAGGATACAATTTTTAAAACCTTGAAGGAATAAAAGTACCACCAGGCTTATTCCATTCCTTAGAAATCATAAGAAATAGCATCAGGAACTGGAAAAACCTCTGGAATAACCACAGGAGGTGGAATTTAAACATTTACTAGCTTTAATATCAAGAGGACTAGTTCCCTCCATATCCAATGTAATCAACACTTTTTTTTTTTTTTTTTAACAAAGAACGAATATACTCCAATTTAAATAAGAGGATTTATCAGTGTCAATATCTGAGGCAGGATCTTCTGAATCAGATAGATCCTCATAGATCCTCATCAGAGAAGGATAATTCAGTATGTTGCTTATGAGAAGTTTTAAAAGACCTTTTACGTTTATTAGAAGGCAGAATGGTAGACAAAGCCTTCTGAATAGAATCAGAAATAAATTCTTTTAAATTTACAGGTATATCTTGTGCATTAGATGTTGAGGGAACATCAAAAGGTAATTAACTACTACTGATGGATACATTTTCTGCATGTAAAAGTTTATCATGACAACTATTACAAACCACAACTGGAGGTATAATCACCACAAGTTTACAACAAATGCACTTAGCTTTGGTAGAACTGTTCTCAGGCAGCAGGTGATCCAACAGTGAATTCTGAGATTGAGACATCTTGCAAATGTAAGAGAAAAAAACAACATATAAATCAAAATGATCCTTATTTGGCAGTTTCAGGAATGGGAAAAAATGCAAGCAGAATAGACCTCTGACATAGAAA
This sequence comes from Bombina bombina, assembly GCF_027579735.1. NCBI lineage: Eukaryota > Metazoa > Chordata > Amphibia > Anura > Bombinatoridae > Bombina > Bombina bombina. The sequence goes on from NC_069507.1 coordinate 244,077,194, forward strand.
AAAGCAAGAGGCAAATCGGAATGGGGTCTAAAATAATGAAAATATTTGGCGCCACGTATAACGCAGAACAAACAGAAAAATATTTTTTGGAGCCAAAAACGTCCGGAAAGGACACAACCGCGTCATAGGTGACGCAACCTAGTGAAAGGACCTGGCGTCAACTAGGACGCAGGAAATAAATTGCGTAATGACGAATGTAATTTCACGCCAAAAAAAATCTTGCGCCAAGAATGACGCAATATACTTTAGCATAAGTACAATACATATATTTATAACTTTATATAAATACATAAAGTGCCAAACCATAGCTGAGAGTGTCTTAAGAAATGAAAACAGACTTACCTGAAGACACCCATCCACATATAGCAGATAGCCAAACCAGTACTGAAACAGTTATCAGTAGAGGTAATGGAATATGAGAGTATATCGTCGATCTGAAAAGGCAGGTAGGAGATTAATCTCTACGACAGATAACAGAGAACCTATGAAATAGATCCCTGTGAGGAAAACCATTGCATTCAATAGGTGATACTCCCTTCACATCCCTCTGACATTCACTGTACTCTGAGAGGAATCGGGCTTCAAAATGCTGAGAAGCGCATATCAATGTATAAATCTTAGCACAAATTTACTTCACCACCTCCATAGGAGGCAAAATTTGTAAAATTTAATTGTGGGTGTGGTGAGGGTGTATTTATAGGCATTTTGAGGTTTGGGAAACTTTGCCCCTCCTGGTAGGATTGCATATCCCATACGTCACTAGTTTGAGAGGTCCTCTCCCTCACATGGACCTGTGGAAAAAGGAGATAAAGACTGAGTAATCCTACTCAGACTGTCAGTATTAGGGCAGCATTAACTATATGGGAGGCGCTTTGAGAATTATGTCCCACAAGTTCCCATTGCTCTAAAGCCACCACCGCTCTACTGAAGAGACTGATATGGACTACGGCTACACCCCAGAACAAAGCAGTACAATCTTGCACTACTTAAAAAAAAACTGAATTTATGCTTACCTGATAAATTACTCTCTTGTGGTGTATCCAGTCCACGGATTCATCTTTTACTTGTGGGATATTCTCCTTCCCAACAGGAAGTGGCAAAGAGAGCACACAGCAGAGCTGTCCATATCGCTCCCCCTCTAGCTCCACCCCCCAGTCATTCGACCGGAGGTTAGGAAGAAAAAGGAGAAACCATAGGGTGCAGTGGTGACTGTAGTTTAAACAAAAAAATCTACCTGACTTAATAGCCAGGGCAGGCCGTGGACTGGATACACCACAAGAGAAAGTAAATTTATCAGGTAAGCATAAATTCTGTTTTCTCTTGTAAGGTGTAGCCAGTCCACGGATTCATCCTTTACTTGTGGGATACCAATACCAAAGCTTTAGGACACGGATGAAGGGAGGGAACAAGACATGTACCTTAAACGGAAGGCACCACTTCTTGTAAAACCTCTCTCCCAAAAATAGCCTCCGAAGAATCAAAAGTATCGAATTTGTAAAATTTGGAAAAAGTATGCAGCGAAGACCAAGTCGTTTCCTTACAAATCTGTTCAACAGAAGTCTCATTTTTAAAAGCCCATGTGGAAGCCACAGCTCTGGTAGAATGAGCAGTAATTGTTTCAGGAGGCTGCTGGCCAGCAGTCTCATAGGCCAGACGGATGATGCTTTTCAGCCAAAAGGAAAGAGGTAGCAGTCGCCTTCTGACCTCTCCTCTTACCAGAATAGATGACAAACAATGAAGTTGTTTGTCAATAGAACTTTAAAGCACAAACCACATCAAGATTGTGTAACAGACGTTCCTTCTTCGAAGGAGGATTAGGACACAGAGAAGGAACAACAATTTCCTGATTAATATTCTTATTAGACACAACCTTAGGAAGAAAACCGGGTTTGGTACGCAAAACTACCTTATCTGCGTGGAACACCAAATAAGGTGAGTCACACTGCAAAGCAGATAACTCTGAAACTCTTCCAGCAGAAGAGATAGCTACCAAAAACAAATCTTTCCAAGAAAAGTTTAATATCTATGGAATGTAAAGGTTCAAATGGAACCCCTTGCAGAACTGAGTGAAAGAACTAAATTCAGACTCCATGGCGGAGCCACAGGTCTATCAACAGGCTTGATTCTGACTAAACGCTTGAACGTCTGGTACCTCTGCCAGACGTTTGTGTAAAAGAATAGACAAAGCAGATATCTGTCCTTTTAAGGAACTAGCTGATAATCCTTTCTCCAATCCTTCTTGGAGAAAGGACAATATCCTGGGAATCCTAATCTTACTCCATGAGTAACCCTTGGATTCGCACCAACAAAGATATTTTCACCAAATCTTATGGTAGATTTTCCTGGTGACAGGCTTTCTAGCCTGAATCAGGGTATCGATAACCGACTCAGAGAAACCACGCTTAGATAGAATTAGGCGTTCAATCTCCAAGCAGTCAGACGCAGAGAAATTAGATTTGGATGCTTGAATGGACCCTGAATTAGAAGGTCCTGCCTCATCGGCAGAGTCCACGGTGGAACGGATAACATGTCCACCAGATCTGCATACCAAGTCCTGCGTGGCCACGCAGGTGCTATCAAAATCACCGAAGCTCTCTCCTGCTTGATTCTGGCAATCAGGCGAGGAAGGAGAGGAAATGGTGGAAACACATAGGCCAGGTTGAAGGACCAGGGAACTGCTAGAGCATCTATCAGTACTGCCTGGGGATCCCTTGACCTGGATCCGTAACACGGAAGCTTGGCGTTCTGATGAGACGCCATCAGATCTAATTCTGGTGTGCCCCATAGCTGAATCAGTTGGGCAAATACTTCGGGATGGAGCTCCCACTCCCCCGGATGAAAAGTCTGACGACTTAGGAAATCCGCCTACCAGTTCTCTACTCCTGGGATATGGATTGCTGAAAGATGGCAAGAGGGAGTCTCTGCCCATCAGATTATTTTGGTCACCTCTATCATCGCTAGAGAACTCAGTGTTCCTCCTTGATGATTGATATAAGCTACAGTCGTGATGTTGTCCGACTGAAATCTGATGAATTTGGCCGCAGCCAGTTGAGGCCTCGCCTGAAGCGCATTGAATATCACTCTCAGTTCTAGAATATTTATCGGGAGGAGAGCCTCCTCCTGAGTCCATAGACCCTGTGCTTTCAGGGAGTTCCAGACTGCACCCCAGCCCAGTAGGCTGGCATCTGTCGTTACTATGACCCACTCTAGCCTGAGGAAACACATTCCCCGGGACAGGTGAACCTGTGACAACCACCAGAGAAGAGAATCTCTGGTCTCCTGATCCAGATGTATCTGAGAAGATAAATCTGCATAATCCCCATTCCACTGTTCGAGCATGCACAGTTGCAGTGGTCTGAGGTGTAGACGAGCAAATGGAACTATGTCCATTGCCACTACCATTAGTCCGATTACCTCCATACACTGAGCTGATGGCCGAGGAATGAAGTGAAGAGCTCGGCAGGTGGTTACAAGTTTTGATTTCCTGACCTCTGTCAGAAATATTTTCATTTCTATCAGAGTCCCTAGGAAGGAAACTCTTGTGAGAGGGAAGAGAGAACTCTTTTTTTATGTTCACCTTCCACCCATGAGATCTCAGAAAAGCCAACACGATGAGATGTGAGACTTGGCTAGTTGGAAAGTCGACGCTTGAATTAAGATGTCGTCTAAATAAGGCGCTACTGCTATGCCCCGCGGTCTTAGAACCGCCAGAAGGGACCCTAGCACCTTTGTGAAAATTCTGGGAGCTGTGGCCAACCCGAAGGGAAGGGCCACAAACTGGCAATGCCTGTCCAGAAAGGCGAACCTGAGAAACTGGTGATGATCTCTGTGAATAGGGATGTGCAGATATGCATCCTTTAAGTCCACGGTGGTCATATACTGACCTTCCTGGATCAGTGGCAGAAAAGTCCGAATAGTCTCCATCTTGAAAGATGGGACTCTGAGGAATTTGTTTAAGATCTTGAGATCCAAGATTGGTATGAAAGTTCCTTCTTTTTTGGGAACCACAAACAGGTTTGAGTAAAACCCTAGCCCCTGTTCCACTTTTGGAACTGGGTGAATCACTCCCATGGTATGTAGGTCTTCTACACAGCGTAAGAACGCCTCTCTCTTTGTCTGGTTTGCATACAATTGAGAAATGTGAAATCTCCCCCTTGGGGGGGAATCTTTGAAGTCCAGAAGATGTCCCTGGGACACAATTTCTAAAGCCCATGAATCGTTAACATCTCTTGCCCAAGCCTGAGCGAAGAGAGAGAGTCTGCCCCCTAGTAGATCCCGTCCCGGATCGGGGGTTACCCCTTCATGCTGTCTTGGAGGCAGCTGCAGGCTTCTTAGCCTGTTTACTCTTGTTCCAAGACTGGTTAGGTCTCCAGACTGACTTGGATTGAGCAAAGTTTCCCTCTTGCTTTGCAGCAGGGGAAGAGGAAGCGAGACCACCCTTGAAGTTTCGAAAGGAACGAAAATTATTTTGTTTGGTCCTTATTTTATTTGATATATCCTGAGGGAGGGCATGGCCTTTCCCTCCAGTGATGTCTGAAATAATCTCCTTCCGTTCAGGCCCAAAGAGGGTCTTTCCTTTGCAAGGGATGTTCAAAAGTTTATATTTTGACGACACATCAGCTGACCAGGACTTAAGCCATAACGCTCTGAGCGATAAAATGGCAAAACCTGAATTCTTTGCCGCTAATTTAGCCAGTTGAAAAGCGGCATCTGTAATTAAAGAATTAGCCAGCTTAAGAGCCTTAATTCTATCCGTAATATCCTCTAATGGGGTCTCCGTCTGAAGAGCCTCTTCCAGAGCCTCGAACCAGATAGCAGCTGCAGTGGTTACAGGAACAATGCACGCTATAGGTTGGAGAAGAAAACCTTGATGAACAAAAAATTTTCTTTAGGAGACCCTCTAATTTTTTATCCATAGTATCTTTGCAAGCACAACTGTCCTCAATAGGTATAGGTGTACGCTTGGCAAGTGTAGAAAACAGAATTTATGCTTACCTGATAAATTACTTTCTCCAACGGTGTGTCCGGTCCACGGCGTCATCCTTACTTGTGGGATATTCTCTTCCCCAACAGGAAATGGCAAAGAGTCCCAGCAAAGCTGGTCACATGATCCCTCCTAGGCTCCGCCCACCCCAGTCATTCGACCGACGGACAGGAGGAAATATATATAGGAGAAACCATATGATACCGTGGTGACTGTAGTTAGAGAAAATAATATATCAGACCTGATTAAAAAACCAGGGCGGGCCGTGGACCGGACACACCGTTGGAGAAAGTAATTTATCAGGTAAGCATAAATTCTGTTTTCTCCAACATTGGTGTGTCCGGTCCACGGCGTCATCCTTACTTGTGGGAACCAATACCAAAGCTTTAGGACACGGATGAAGGGAGGGAGCAAATCAGGTCACCTAAATGGAAGGCACCACGGCTTGCAAAACCTTTCTCCCAAAAATAGCCTCCGAAGAAGCAAAAGTATCAAATTTGTAAAATTTGGCAAAAGTGTGCAGTGAAGACCAAGTCGCTGCCTTACATATCTGGTCAACAGAAGCCTCGTTCTTGAATGCCCATGTGGAAGCCACAGCCCTAGTGGAGTGAGCTGTGATTCTTTCAGGAGGCTGCCGTCCGGCAGTCTCATAAGCCAATCGGATAATGCTTTTAAGCCAAAAGGAAAGAGAGGTAGAAGTCGCTTTTTGACCTCTCCTTTTACCAGAATAAACAACAAACAAGGAAGATGTTTTTCTGAAATCTTTAGTAGCCTCTAAATAGAATTTTAGAGCACGGACTACATCCAAATTGTGTAACAAACGTTCCTTCTTTGAAACTGGATTCGGACACAAAGAAGGTACAACTATCTCCTGGTTAATATTTTTGTTGGAAACAACTTTCGGAAGAAAACCAGGCTTAGTGCGCAAAACCACCTTATCTGCATGGAACACCAGATAGGGCGGAGAACACTGCAGAGCAGATAACTCTGAAACTCTTCTAGCAGAAGAAATTGCAACCAAAAACAAAACTTTCCAAGATAATAACTTAATATCTACGGAATGTAAGGGTTCAAACGGAACCCCTTGAAGAACTGAAAGAACTAGATTTAGACTCCAGGGAGGAGTCAAAGGTCTGTAAACAGGCTTGATCCTAACCAGAGCCTGAACAAATGCTTGAACATCTGGCACAGCTGCCAGTCTTTTGTGAAGTAAAACAGATAAAGCAGAGATCTGTCCCTTCAGAGAACTAGTAGATAATCCTTTCTCCAAACCTTCTTGTAGAAAGGATAGAATCTTAGGAATTTTTATCTTGTTCCATGGGAATCCTTTAGATTCACACCAACAGATATATTTTTTCCATATTTTATGGTAAATTTTTCTAGTTACAGGCTTTCTAGCCTGAATCAGAGTATCTATTACAGAATCTGAAAACCCACGCTTTGATAAAATCAAGCGTTCAATCTCCAAGCCGTCAGTTGGAGGGAAACCAGATTCGGATGTTCGAATGGACCCTGAACAAGGAGGTCCTGTCTCAAAAGGTAGCTTCCATGGTGGAGCCGATGACATATTCACCAGGTCTGCATACCAAGTCCTGCGTGGCCACGCAGGAGCTATCAAGATCACCGAGGCCCTCTCCTGATTGATCCTGGCTACCAGCCTGGGGATGAGAGGAAACGGTGGGAATACATAAGCTAGGTTGAAGGTCCAAGGTGCTACTAGTGCATCTACTAGGGTCGCCTTGGGATCCCTGGATCTGGACCCGTAGCAAGGAACCTTGAAGTTCTGACGAGACGCCATCAGATCCATGTCTGGAATGCCCCATAATTGAGTTATTTGGGCAAAGATTTCCGGATGGAGTTCCCACTCCCCCGGATGGAATGTCTGACGACTCAGAAAATCCGCTTCCCAATTTTCCACTCCTGGGATATGGATCGCAGACAAGTGGCAGGAGTGATCCTCCGCCCATTGAATTATCTTGGTCACTTCTTTCATCGCCAGGGAACTCCTTGTTCCCCCCTGATGATTGATATATGCAACGGTCGTCATGTTGTCTGACTGAAACCTTATGAATTTGGCCTTTGCTAGTTGAGGCCAAGCTCTGAGAGCATTGAATATCGCTCTCAGTTCCAGAATGTTTATCGGGAGAAGAGTCTCTTCCCGAGACCATAGACCCTGAGCTTTCAGGGATTCCCAGACCGCGCCCCAGCCCACTAGGCTGGCGTCGGTCGTGACAAAGACCCACTCTGGTCTGCGGAAGCTCATTCCCTGTGACAGATTGTCCAGGGTCAGCCACCAACGGAGTGAATCTCTGGTATTTTGATCTACTTGAATCGTCTGAGACAAGTCTGTATAATCCCCATTCCACTGTCTGAGCATGCACAGTTGTAATGGTCTTAGATGAATTCGAACAAAAGGAACTATGTCCATTGTTGCAACCATCAATCCTATTACTTCCATGCACTGCGCTATGGAAGGACGAGGAACAGAATGAAGTACTTGACAAGAGCTTAGAAGTTTTGATTTTCTGACCTCTGTCAGAAAAATCCTCATTTCTAAGGAATCTATTATCGTTCCCAAGAAGGGAACTCTTGTTGACGGGGACAGAGAACTTTTTTCTTTGTTCACCTTCCATCCGTGAGATCTGAGAAAGGCTAGGACGATGTCCGTATGAGCCTTTGCTTTTGACAGGGACGACGCTTGAATCAGGATGTCGTCCAAGTAAGGTACTACTGCAATGCCCCTTGGTCTTAGAACCGCTAGAAGAGACCCTAGTACCTTTGTGAAAATCCTTGGAGCAGTGGCTAATCCGAATGGAAGTGCCACAAACTGGTAATGCTTGTCCAGAAAAGCGAACCTTAGGAACTGATAATGTTCCTTGTGGATAGGAATATGTAGGTACGCATCCTTTAAATCCACGGTAGTCATAAATTGATTTTCCTGGATAGTAGGTAGGATCGTTCGAATAGTTTCCATTTTGAACGATGGTACCCTGAGAAATTTGTTTAGGATCTTTAGATCCAAAATTGGTCTGAATGTTCCCTCTTTTTTGGGAACTATGAACAGATTGGAATAAAAACCTATTCCTTGTTCTCTTATTGGAACTGGATGTATCACTCCCATCTTTAACAGGTCTTCTACACAATGTAAGAATGCCTGTCTCTTTATTTGGTTTGAAGATAATTGAGACCTGTGGAACCTTCCCCTTGGGGGTAGTTCCCTGAATTCCAGGAGATAACCTTGAGAAACTATTTCTAGCGCCCAAGGATCCTGAACATCTCTTGCCCAAGCCTGAGCAAAGAGAGAAAGTCTGCCCCCCACTAGATCCGGTCCCGGATCGGGGGCTATCCCTTCATGCTGTTTTGGTAGCAGTGATAGGCTTCTTGGCCTGCTTACCCTTGCTCCAGCCTTGCATTGGTTTCCAGGCTGGTTTGGGTTGTGAAGAATTACCCTCTTGCTTAGAGGATACAGAATTAGAGACTGGTCCGTTTCTGCGAAAGGGACGAAAATTAGGCTTATTTTTAGCCTTAAAAGACCTATCCTGTGGGAGGGCGTGGCCCTTTCCCCCAGTGAAGTCTGAAATAATCTCTTTCAAATCAGGTCCAAATAATGTTTTACCTTTGAAAGGAATGTTAAGCAATTTTGTCTTGGAAGACACATCCGCTGACCAAGACTTTAGCCAAAGCGCTCTGCGCGCCACAATAGCAAACCCTGAATTTTTCGCCGCTAATCTAGCTAATTGCAAAGCGGCATCTAAAACAAAAGAGTTAGCCAATTTAAGTGCTTGAACTCTGTCCATAACCTCCTCATACGAAGATTCTTTACTGAGCGATTTTTCTAATTCCTCGAACCAGAAACACGCTGCCGTAGTGACAGGAACAATGCATGAAATTGGTTGTAGAAGGTAACCTTGCTGTACAAAAATCTTTTTAAGCAAACCCTCTAATTTCTTATCCATAGGATCTTTAAAAGCACAACTATCTTCGATAGGAATAGTAGTGCGTTTGTTTAGAGTAGAAACCGCCCCCTCGACCTTGGGGACTGTCTGCCATAAGTCCTTTCTGGGGTCGACTATAGGAAATAATTTCTTAAATATAGGGGGGGGGGAACAAAAGGTATGCCAGGCCTCTCCCACTCTTTATTTACTATGTCCGCCACCCGCTTGGGTATAGGAAAAGCGTCGGGGGGCACCGGAACCTCTAGGAACTTGTCCATCTTACATAATTTCTCTGGAATGACCAAATTGTCACAATCATCCAGAGTAGATAACACCTCCTTAAGCAGTGCGCGGAGATGTTCTAATTTAAATTTAAATGTCACAACATCAGGTTCAGCTTGATGAGAAATTTTTCCTGAATCTGAAATTTCTCCATCAGACAAAACCTCCCTCATGGCCCCTTGAGATTGGTGTGAGGGTATGTCAGAACAGTTATCATCAGCGTCCTCTTGCTCTTCAGTGTTTAAAACAGAGTAATCGCGCTTTCTCTGATAAGTAGGCATTTTGGATAAAAGATTTGCTATGGAGTTATCCATTACAGCCGTTAATTGTTGCATGGTAATAAGTATTGGCGCACTAGATGTACTAGGGGCCTCCTGTGTGGGCATAACTGGTGTAGACACAGTAGGGGATGTAGTATCATGTTTACTCCCTTCACTTGAGGAATCATCTTGGGCAATATCATTATCTGTGGCATTACTGTCCTTACTTTGTTTGGACACTATGGCACAATTATCACATAAATTTAAATGGGGAGACACATTGGCTTTCATACATATAGAACATAGCTTATCTGATGGTACAGACATGTTAAACAGGCTTAAACTTGTCAACAAAGCACAAAAAACTTTTTAAAATAAAACCGTTACTGTCACTTTAAATTTCAAACTGAAAACACTTTATTACTGAATATGTGAAAAAGTATGAAGGAATTGTTCAAAATTCACCAAAATTTCACCACAGTGTCTAAAAGCATTAAAAGTATTGCACACCAAATTTCAGAGCTTTAACCCTTAAATTAACGGAACCGGAGCCGTTTTTACATTTAACCCCTATACAGTCCCAGCTATATGCTTTGCTGAGACCCAACCAAGCCCAGAGGGGAATACGATACCACAAGACGCCTTCTATAAGCTTTTTTAGTGATTCTTAGCTCCTGACACATGCATCTGCATGCCTTGCTCTCCAAAAACAACTGCGCATTATTGGCGCGAAAATGAGGCTCTGTCTATAACTAGAAAGGCCCCCATCTGAAAAAGGTGTCCAACACAGTGCCTGCCGTTTTCCTAAACGTTTCCCCAAGATTATAACACCAATAATTAGTTAGAATCTGTATAATATGCCTAGTAAAGCAATCGTTTTAGCCCAGAAAAATGTCTACCAGTTTTTAAGCCCTTTTTGAAGCCCTTTATTTTTTTATGTTAAACTAAGAAAATGGCTTACCGGTTCCCCATGAGGGGAAATGACAGCCTTCCAGCATTACATGGTCTTGTTAGAAATATGGCCAGTCATACCTTAAGCAGAAAAGTCTGCTAACTGTTTCCCCCAACTGAAGTTACTTCATCTCAACAGTCCTGTGTGGAAACAGCAATCGATTTTAGTTACTGTCTGCTAAAATCATCTTCCTCTTACAAACAGAAATCTTCATCCTTTTCTGTTTCAGAGTAAATAGTACATACCAGCACTATTTTAAAATAACAAACACTTGATAGAAGAATAAAAACTACATTAAAACACCAAAAAACTCTTAACCATCTCCTTGGAGATGTTGCCTGTACAACGGCAAAGAGAATGACTGGGGTGGGCGGAGCCTAGGAGGGATCATGTAACCAGCTTTGCTGGGACTCTTTGCTATTTCCTGTTGGGGAAGAGAATATCCCACAAGTAAGGATGACGCCGTGGACCGGACACACCAATGTTGGAGAAATAGCTCCCTCTACCTTAGGGACCGTCTGCCACGAGTCCCGCATGGTCTCCGATATGGGAAACATTTTCTTAAAAACAGGAGGGGGAGAGAACGGAATACCTGGTCTATCCCACTCCCTAGTGACAATGTTCGCAATCCTCTTAGGGACCGGAAAAACATCAGTGTAAACTGGAACCTCTAGGTATTTGTCCATTTTACACAATTTCTCTGGAACCACAATAGGGTCACAATCATCCAGAGTCGCTAATACCTCCCTGAGCAACAAGCGGAGGTGTTCTAGCTTAAATTTAAACGCCATCATATCAGAATCTGTCTGAGGGAGCGTCTTACCTGAATCAGAAATCTCTCCCTCAGATAGCAAATCCCTTACCCCTACTTCAGAGCATTGTGAGGGTATATCGGATACGGCTACTAAAGCGTCAGAAGGCTCAGCATTTGTTATTAACCCAGAGCTATCGCGCTTTCCTTGCAAACCAGGCAGTTTACATAATACCTCTGTGAGTGTAGTATTCATAACTGCGGCCATATCTTGTAAGGTAAACGAAGTAGACGCACTAGAGGTACTTGGCGTCACTTGTGCAGGCGTTACTGGTTGGGACACTTGGGGAGAGCTAGATGGCATAACTTCATTTCTTTCTGTATGAGAATCATCTAGGGCTATATTTTTAAGTGCTACAATATGCTCTTTAAAATGTAGACACATATCAGTGCAAGTGGGACACATTCTAAGAGGGGGTTCCACAATGGCTTCTAAACAAATTGAACAAGGAGTTTCCTTGATGTCAGACATGTTAAACAGGCTAGTAATGAAACAAGCAAGCTTGGAAAACACTTTATTCAAAGCAAAAACAACACTTAGAAAAAATGGTACTGTGCCTTTAAGAGAAAAAAAGTGCACAAATTCTGCAAAACAGTGTAAAAAAGCAGTAAACTTTTCGAAATGTTTACAGTGTATTCTTAAAGCTTTAATAAGATTTCCCCACCAGCAAAATAAACAATTAACTCCTTAATGCAAAAACCGGAAGAAAAAAAACTATCAGCACCTTGCCACAGCTCTGCTGTGGCACCTACCTTCCCTTAGGGATACATTTTGTGGGGAAAATACTTCCTTTAGGCCCTCAAATTACAGCAGGACCCTCCGGTGTAGCAGCTTGATGTCTTGCTTTGTAAAAACAACTGCGCAACTGAAGCGGAAAAATAGGCCCCTCCCACCTCACTCGATGTCTGTGGGGCCTAAAAGAAACACACCAAAGTGTTTCTAAGCTAGCCATGTGGGTTAATGACCCTTAAGTAAGCCCAAATGAACCTCCAAAAGTCCCTCAAAAACGTTTAACTTAATAAAAAACGTTAGCCTTACTTATAAGTGTCAACCAGTATAAACTTAGCCCTTTATGTAAGCTGGTAATTCCACACTAAGTCTCTGAATACAGCTTACCCTTCCCTCATGGGGATATTGTCAGCCTTTTCTAGAATTATCACAGTCTGTCTAGAAAAAAATGACTGAACATACCTCAATGCAGCTTAGCATGCAAACCGTTCCCCCAACTGAAGTTTCTTGTACTCCTCAGCCTCTGTAGGAACAGCAGTGGATCTTAGTTACAAAGTGCTAAAATCATCATCCTCCATGCAGAAATCTTCATCTCCTTTCTGCCTGAGTGTAAATAGTACACACCAGTACCATTTAAAATAAACTCTTTCTTGAGAAAATAAAAACTAACATTTTTGTCACATCACATCACTTTACCCTTCCTTATTGCTTAGAGCCGGCAAAGAGAATGACTGGGGGGTGGAGTTAGGGGAGGAGCTATATAGACAGCTCTGCTGTGGGTGCTCTCTTTGCCACTTCATGTTGGGAAGGAGAATATCCCACAAGTATTGGATGAATCCGTGGACTCGATACATCTTGCAAGAGAAATAATCACACTTTTAATAATAGCAAAAAATAATAAAAAGTCCACAAGTCAAATAACAAGCCAGGAGTCAAAACCAGAGCTGGTAATCAGACGAGCCGAGTCAGGAGCCAAAGCGAATAGTCAGACGAGCCGGAATCAGGAACAAGGAAAACAGCAGAGTCAGGAACAAGTCAGGGATCAGGAACCAGGTAATACACAGGAACTCACAAACAGGTCTGAGACAACACAAAGGCAAAGCATACTGAACAGAGGCCCTTTAAATAATAAGTGATGACATCACAATTCTGAGACTGCATCCTGTCTCACACGGATGATGCACAGCAGTCTGGCCATAAAAGGAAGTGCAGGGAATGAGCAGCATCCCCTAAATGCACCATATTCAGGAAGAGAGGTGAGTAAAATGGCTGCCAGCAGCACATGGCAAACACAACAGGGAAAAAATCCTGAGAGAAGGAGTGCAATATGTAACCTTTTGCTTGTGCTTAGCAGGAGAGGTAAAGCATTAAAGGCCACAGACACCGCCGTCTGAGCTGCGCACTAACGTTTGGTGAAAAAAAATGGCCCCCTCCAGATAGAGGATCAGCAATGCTACGGGAAACTGCATGTGTAGAGAGATAAGCATGCAGGGTACGCATCTCACTGGACGACAACTCCTCAGAGGTGGACGGCTCAGTGGTATCAAACATGTTTGATATCACATTATCAAGGCATATGGAACATAATTGAGGGGACGGTACTAAGGCCTCCTCACATTATAAACAGGAATAACTTTAGGAATATAGGGCGTGCTCTCTAAGTAACAGAATCCTCCATCGCTAGTGTAATAACCAGAGAACTAAAGAAATAAAACATTTTATTAAAAAAAAAAAAAACTGCACCTTTATATCCCAATGGCTGTGGCACTAACCACCTCCCATGACCCAGACAGTACAGAGAGTTAGGATTCCTCTCTGATAGACACCTGGTCAGGAAAGAGGGAATGAATTACATGGTGCACAATGCAGGACCGTCCCTGCTATGAGAAAAAGCATGTCAAACTTGTAAGCTGCATGGCTCTCAAAGTGAAAGTGAAACCTGTATATTCCATAACAGCCTATAAGCCCATAACACCTCACACATAAACCAACATAAAATCAAATAAACATAAGATTATTCCCCCCTGTTCAATAATGCCCCTCAGGAGATATTAACCCTTGATTCTATAAAAAAAAAAAGGAGGCACACTGTGACCCTGTCTAGCGTTATCATACAAATATAAAAAAATGTAACAATCTTACCAGAATCTACGTCGTGGAACAGGAACACGGCCTTTCAAGTGTGACAGGTTAGTAGCATCGCTCCCGACATGGACTTGAGAGCAAAAAGCAGGCAGCAAAACACGTCAAGGCTGATTGCTTAAGGAGCTGTTAATACGAGTCAGGATGGTTTCGCAGAAGAGCTCCCCAGGCATCTCCGGACTAACTTTCACCCATGCTCTCACTGAGAGGCTGACAGGACTACTTAAAACTCCAGTCCCATTGCAAAGAGTACTACCCTCCATAAGAGACTACTCAGAATCTTCAGACACTTCTCTGCCAACCTCCATTGACGAAAGACAAAGAATGACTGGGGGAGGTATTTAAGCCTTTGGCTGGGATGTCTGCCTCCTCCTGGTGGCCAGGATCTTAATTCCCACAAGTAATGAATGAAGCAGTGGACACTCCTCCCATTAAGATGGAAAAAACGTGACCATTCACGGTCACATGGTGCTCACGCATGACCTGCCCCTGCTAAGGAAAAAGCGTGCCAGCTTATATAAAGAAACTGCGCAGCTCTCAAGATGAAAATAACTTGTACGTTCCGTATCAGCCTAAGAGCCCAAACGTTCTTACACATAAGCAGTCGAAATCACATAAACATGATTTAAAAACCCCACTGTTCAATAATCCCCTTCAGGAGATATTAACTGCTGATTCCATAAAGATAAAACAAAATTTAGACACGGCGAGTCCACGGATCATCATCAATTACTGTTGGGAATATCACTCCTGGCCAGCAGGAGGAGGCAAAGAGCATCACAGCAGAGCTGTTAAGTATCACTTCCCTTCCCACAACCCCCAGTCATTCAACCGAAGGAAAAAGGAGAGAAATAACACAAGGTGCAGAGGTGCCTTAAGTTTATACAAAATAACTGTCTGAAAACAGGGAGGGCCGTGGACTCACCGTGTCAAGAAATAAATACATTAGGTAAGCATAAATTTTGTTTTCTTTCTTAAGACACAGTGAGTCCACAGATCATCATCAATTACTGTTAGGGATCAATACCCAAGCTAGAGGACACAGGATGATTAGGGAGGGCAAGACAGGTAACCCAAACAGAAGGCCCCAAGCAGAACCTTTCTCCCAGAGGAAGCCTCAGCCGAGGCAAAAAAAATCAATGTATAGAATTTAGAAAAAGAGTGCAAAGAAGACCAAGACTCAGCCTTACAAATCTGTTCCACAGAGGCCTACTTCTTGAAGGCCGCAGAAGAAAACACCGCCCTAGTGGAGAGAGCTGTAATTCTATCAGGAGGCTGCTGACCAGCAGTCTCATAAGAAATATGAATAACTTCTAAACCAGAGAGAAGGAGAAGTAGCAGAAGCTTTGTGGCCCTTACGTTTTCCAGAAAAACAGACAAAATGCAGAAAACTGACGAAAGTCCTTCTTAGCCCATACAACTTCTAAATTGTGCACTAAACGTTGTTTATGAAAAGAAGGATTAGGACAGAGAGAAGGAATCACAAATTCCGGATTAATATTTCTGTCCGAAACAACCTTAGGAAGAAAACCAAACTTGGTACGGAGAATTGCCTCATCTGCAATACTGAGAGTTCAGAAACCCTCTGAGCTGAGGAAAAAGCAATACGAATCAAAATTCCCAAGATAATAACTTAATATCTATAGAATGAAAAGGTTCAAACGGAGCCTGTTGTAAAACTTTAAGAAGATGATTAAGGCTCCAAGAGGAAGCAACTGATTTAAATACAGGCCTGATTCTGACCAGAGCCCAACAAAAAGATTGCACATACGGCATGTCCGGCAGACACTTATGCAACAAAAAGATAATGCAGGAATCTGACAAAACCTTTATCCAGACCCTCCTGAAGAAAGAAAAAATGCTAAAAATCCTGACTCTACTCCAAGAGAAGCCTTTGGATTCACACCAATAAATACATTTATGCCATATCTTATGGTAATTCTCTCGCGAAATAAGGCTTGAAAGCCTGAATCAAGGTCTCAATGACCGCCCGCTTAGCCAAAACTAAGCACTCAATCTTCAAGTAGTCCTCTTCAGAGAAAGAATAATGGATGAAAGAAGGGACCCTGAATCAGAAAATCCTTCCTCAGAGGCAGTCTCCAAGGTGGAAGATAAGACCTCTCCACTAGGTCTGTACACTAGATCCTGTGAGGTTACGCAGGGGCTAATAGAATAACCGCCGCTCTCTCCTGTCGATACGATCAAAGACTCGTGGAAGGAGAGGAAACTAATGAAACTGGAAAGCCAGCCTGAATTCCCAAGAAACCACCAGAGCATCAGAACTGCCTGTGAATCTCTTGACCTTGAACCGTACCTAGGCAACTTGGCAATTTGCCTAAACATCGTCAAAACCAACTCCGGCACCCCCCATTTAAGGGTTACGTTGGAGAACACCTCCAGAAGGAGTTCCCACTCCCCAAGAGAAAAATCTATCTGCTCCGGAAATTCGCTTCCCAGTAGTCCACCCTGGAATGTGGACTGCAGATTGACAACAACTGTGAGATTCCACCCACTGAACAATCCAAGTCACCTCCTACATGGCAAAGGAACTTCCTGGTGGTTGATGGTATTGTCTGATTGGAACCCGGCTAAGGACAACTGAGGCCAAGTCAGAGCATTGTAAATCGCTCCCAACTCCAAGATGTTAGAAAGGAGAGCAGACACTTCTGAGACCATAATCCCTGCTCTTAAACAAGACCCAGACTGATTCCCAGCCCAGCAGGTTGGCTTCTGTGGTCACAACACCCAGGAATGTCTCTAGAAGCAAACACCCTGAGACAACTACTCCTGAGAAACCACTACAGGACAGAGACTCTTGTCGACTGATCTAGATCTATCCGAATACTCTTCATCATATGGAAAATAGCAAAGAGAATGATGTCCAAGATAACCATCAGACCAATTCCCTTCATACATTGTGTCACTGAAAAGTGAAAGTAAATACAACTGCAGCTGGATCCAAACTCCCAACCTTCTGGCTTACCGGACCACAAGAGCTCGCAAATACCTCAAGACCTAAAGGCCTTTCTTGAGAAGATCCTGCATAATGGAAAAAAAAACTTCCTTTAGTCTAACTCTTGACGAGTGGAAGAAAAACCTTTTTTCCCCGTAACGTCAGGAGACAATTCTGTACAAACAAGGTCTCATCCCTGAAAGGAAATGCCAGAAGCTTGGAATTGGAGGAAACATAAAATATTGAACCTGCAACTGCATAACTATAAAGCCTAAGCTGTACTGCTAAGCCACAGGTAAACTTCTTGTCTGAACAAAATTTCAGCCACAAAGCCCGGCAGACTAGCACAGCTAGTCTAATAAGACAAGACATTGTTCTAAATGAACAATTAAACCTCCAGCTTCTCATCCAGGGATCCGAAAAGGAGCACCATAAGGATCGAAGTTCTCTGAGCCATGGCAGAAATATAGCCTACTTAAGGCACCGTGCATTTAATGGAGTAAGCCACAGGAAAATTCCGTGAGGGATTCTCGTAATCCTGAGAAAAAATCCAAGGCAAGTCTAGAAACACTTCCTCTTAAGATGGAACATCCAGGAATGATAAAGATCACAAAACTTTCAAAAGTTGACAACGACAGGATATCGATGTCGTCCAAGTAGCCAAAACCTCATTTAACAGTACACGAGGTGTGCAAGCATTCATCTGAAGGAACCACTTCAACGTCAGATGAAGGGATTATACTGTCCAATACTGAGAATTCACCCTCAGAATCTACTGGCGAGTCCTCCTCACCAACAGGAGAGAGAGTACAACATGGAGCAGCAACCGTACTATCTGAAAAAGAAAAATGTCCTCTTGCCCTTTTTTCCTGAAAATAAAGAAAAACGGATAAGGCCGCAGATACCGTAAAGAGGTACCTGAGCTGCAATTTCTGTTGGCACGTAACTCCTCCAGGAGATTAAGAGAAACCGCAGAGCACTGGGTGTGACGACCATGAGGCCTAGGACGTATAAGGAGAAAGCTGTGACATTGTCAGAACAGCATCATCCTAAGAGACATAGTTTTCAGTGGGCAACAACTTATCTCACACTGAGAAAGTTACAGCTTAAGCAAGCAGCACATAATTGTCCAGAGAAGCAATTTGTACTTCCAAACACAAAATAATTAAAATTATTTTAATAAACATTTCAATATTAAAGGGACAGTATACACTCATTTTCATATAACTGAATATAATAGACACTACTATAAAGAATAAGATGCACAGATACGGATATAAAAATCCAGTATAAAACGGTTTAAAAACTTACTTAGAAGCTCTCAGTTTAGCTCTGTTGAAAAGGTAGCTGGAAAGCCCACTGCAAGTGGCAAATAAGACACTCCTCCCCCCCTTCTTTTGCATATGAAAAGTCCCTTTACACAAACAGGAGCAAGCTGGAGTAGGTAGCTGAAGTTATTCTCATAAAACTTTGTGGCTTGGTTAGGAGTCTGAAAATCAGAGCAGTTTTTTTTTTTTTTTTTAAAGGGCTATATAAATAGATCATCCACAAAACCTTTATGCAAAGAAAAAATGTGTATAATGTACCTTTAAATATATGAGTATGTAAATATGCAAATATGTACTGGCACGGTATGCTGATCGCATAGCATATCAGCTATCCTGTGTACCACAGTGAAACCCCGTGAAGAAACTCTAGCAGGATCGCAATAATAAAAGAACTGCAGCAGTACTCGTCACCCCACACCAAGTCGGGAACTACAGCGTAGAAACGGGTCACGTGTCCCACTAACAGAAAAAATATATTGCACCCAAAACGCGCGCCATTAATCACAGAGTAGAATTAACAGCCGCCACTAGCACGCATGACGAAAAACATAATTTATGTAAGAACTTACCTGATAAATTCATTTCTTTCATATTAGCAAGAGTCCATGAGCTAGTGACGTATGGGATATACATTCCTACCAGGAGGGGCAAAGTTTCCCAAACCTCAAAATGCCTATAAATACACCCCTCACCACACCCACAATTCAGTTTAACGAATAGCCAAGAAGTGGGGTGATAAAAAAGTGCGAAAGCATATAAAATAAGGAATTGGAATAATTGTGCTTTATACAAAAATCATAACCACCACAAAAAAAGGGCGGGCCTCATGGACTCTTGCTAATATGAAAGAAATGAATTTATCAGGTAAGTTCTTACATAAATTATGTTTTCTTTCATGTAATTAGCAAGAGTCCATGAGCTAGTGACGTATGGGATAATGACTACCCAAGATGTGGATCTTTCCACACAAGAGTCACTAGAGAGGGAGGGATAAAATAAAGACAGCCAATTCCTGTTGAAAATAATCCACACCCAAAATAAAGTTTAATGAAAAACATAAGCAGAAGATTCAAACTGAAACCGCTGCCTGAAGTACTTTTCTACCAAAAACTGCTTCAGAAGAAGAAAATACATCAAAATGGTAGAATTTAGTAAAAGTATGCAAAGAGGACCAAGTTGCTGCTTTGCAAATCTGATCAATCGAAGCTTCATTCCTAAACGCCCAGGAAGTAGAAACTGACCTAGTAGAATGAGCAGTGATCCTCTGAGGCGGAGTTTTACCCGACTCAACATAGGCAAGATGAATTAAAGATTTCAACCAAGATGCCAAAGAAATGGCAGAAGCTTTCTGGCCTTTTCTAGAACCGGAAAAGATAACAAATAAACTAGAAGTCTTTCGGAAAGACTTAGTAGCTTCAACATAATATTTCAAAGCTCTAACAACATCCAAAGAATGCAACGATTTCTCCTTAGAATTCTTAGGATTAGGACATAATGAAGGAACCACAATTTCTCTACTAATGTTGTTGGAATTCACAACTTTAGGTAAAAAATCAAAAGAAGTTCGCAACACCGCCTTATCCTGATGAAAAATCAGAAAAGGAGACTCACAAGAAAGAGCAGATAATTCAGAAACTCTTCTGGCAGAAGAGATTGCCAAAAGGAACAAAACTTTCCAAGAAAGTAATTTAATGTCCAATGAATGCATAGGTTCAAACGGAGGAGCTTGAAGAGCCCCCAGAACCAAATTCAAACTCCAAGGAGGAGAAATTGACTTAATGACAGGTTTTATACGAACCAAAGCTTGAACAAAACAATGAATATCAGGAAGAATAGCAATCTTTCTCTGAAAAAGAACAGAAAGAGCAGAGATTTGACCTTTCAAGGAACTTGCGGACAAACCCTTATCTAAACCATCCTGAAGAAACTGTAAAATTCTCGGTATTCTAAAAGAATGCCAAGAAAAATGATGAGAAAGACAAAAAGAAATATAGGTCTTCCAGACTCTATAATATATCTCTCTAGATACAGATTTACGTGCCTGTAACATAGTATTAATCACAGAGTCAGAGAAACCTCTTTGACCAAGAATCAAGCGTTCAATCTCCATACCTTTAAATTTAAGGATTTCAGATCCTGATGGAAAAAAGGACCTTGCGACAGAAGGTCTGGTCTTAACGGAAGAGTCCACGGTTGGCAAGAGGCCATCCGGACAAGATCCGCGTACCAAAACCTGTGAGGCCATGCCGGAGCTACCAGCAGAACAAACGAGCATTCCTTCAGAATCTTGGAGATTACTCTTGGAAGAAGAACTAGAGGCGGAAAGATATAGGCAGGATGATACTTCCAAGGAAGTGATAATGCATCCACTGCCTTCGCCTGAGGATCCCGGGATCTGGACAGATACCTGGGAAGTTTCTTGTTTAGATGAGACGCCATCAGATCTATTTCTGGAAGTTCCCACATTTGAACAATCTGAAGAAATACCTCTGGGTGAAGAGACCATTCGCCCGGATGCAACGTTTGGCGACTGAGATAATCCGCTTCCCAATTGTCTATACCTGGGATATGAACCGCAGAGATTAGACAGGAGCTGGATTCCGCCCAAACCAGAATTCGAGATACTTCTTTCATAGCCAGAGGACTGTGAGTCCCCCCTTGATGATTGATGTATGCCACAGTTGTGACATTGTCTGTCTGAAAACAAATGAACGATTCTCTCTTCAGAAGAGGCCAAAACTGAAGAGCTCTGAAAATTGCACGGAGTTCCAAAATATTGATCGGTAATCTCACCTCCTGAGATTCCCAAACTCCTTGTGCTATCAGAGATCCCCACACTGCTCCCCAACCTATGAGACTTGCATCTGTTGAAATTACAGTCCAGGTCGGAAGCACAAAAGAAGCCCCCTGAATTAAACGATGGTGATCTGTCCACCACGTTAGAGAGTGTCGTACAATCGGTTTTAAAGATATTAATTGAGATATCTTTGTGTAATCCTTGCACCATTGATTCAGCATACAGAGCTGAAGAGGTCGCATGTGAAAACGAGCAAAGGGGATCGCGTCCGATGCAGCAGTCATAAGACCTAGAATTTCCATGCATAAGGCTACCGAAGGGAATGATTGTGACTGAAGGTTTCGACAAGCTGAAATCAATTTTAGACGTCTCTTGTCTGTCAAAGACAGAGTCATGGACACTGAATCTATCTGGAAACCCAGAAAGGTTACCCTTGTCTGAGGAATCAATGAACTTTTTGGTAAATTGATCCTCCAACCATGATTTTGAAGAAACAACACAAGTCGATTCGTATGAGATTCTGCTAAATGTAAAGACTGAGCAAGTTCCAAGATATCGTCCAAATAAGGAAATACCACAATACCCTGTTCTCTGATTACAGACAGAAGGGCACCGAGAACCTTTGTAAAAATTCTTGGAGCTGTAGCTAGGCCAAACGGCAGAGCCACAAACTGGTAATGCTTGTCCAGAAAAGAAAATCTCAGGAACTGATAATGATCTGGATGAATCGGAATATGCAGATATGCATCCTGTAAATCTATTGTGGACATATAATGCCCTTGCTGAACAAAAGGCAAGATAGTCCTTACAGTTACCATTTTGAACGTTGGTATCCTTACATAACGATTCAATATTTTTAGATCCAGAACTGGTCTGAAGGAATTCTCCTTCTTTGGTACAATGAAGAGATTTGAATAAACCCCATCCCCTGTTCCGAAACTGGAACTGGCATAATTACTCCAGCCAACTCTAGATCTGAAACACAATTCAGAAATGCTTGAGCTTTCACTGGATTTACTGGGACACGGGAAAGAAAAAATCTCTTTGCAGGAGGTCTCATCTTGAAACCAATTCTGTACCCTTCTGAAACAATGTTCTGAATCCAAAGATTGTGAACAGAATTGATCCAAATTTCTTTGAAAAAACGTAACCTTCCCCCTACCAGCTGAGCTGGAATGAGGGCCGCACCTTCATGTGGACTTAGAAGCAGGCTTTGCCTTTCTAGAAGGCTTGGATTTATTCCAGACTGGAGATGGTTTCCAAACTGAAACTGCTCCTGAGGATGAAGGATCAGGCTTTTGTTCTTTGTTGAAACGAAAACGATTATTAGCCCTGTTTTTACCCTTAGATTTTTTATCCTGTGGTAAAAAAGTTCCTTTCCCACCAGTAACAGTTGAGATAATAGAATCCAACTGAGAACCAAATAATTTGTTAC
Organism: Bombina bombina; assembly: GCF_027579735.1. Taxonomy (NCBI): domain Eukaryota; kingdom Metazoa; phylum Chordata; class Amphibia; order Anura; family Bombinatoridae; genus Bombina; species Bombina bombina. The sequence goes on from NC_069507.1 coordinate 244,099,803, forward strand.
ACTGGAAAGAAATGGAAAGTAGAGTTGATTTAGAAGCCATATCAGCATTCCAAGTCTTAAGCCATAAAGCCCTTCTAGCTAAAATAGCTAGAGACATAAACCTGACATCAACTCTGATATCAAAAATGGCATCACAGATAAAATTATTAGCATGCTGAAGAAGAATAATAATATTATGAGAATCATGATCCGTTACTTGTTGCGCTAAAGTTTCCAACCAAAAAGTTGAAGCTGCAGCAACATCAGCCAATGATATAGCAGGTCTAAGAAGATTACCTGAACACAGATAAGCTTTTCTTAGAAAGGATTCAATTTTCCTATCTAAAGGATCCTTAAACGAAGTACCATCTGACGTAGGAATAGTAGTACGTTTAGCAAGGGTAGAAATAGCCCCATCAACTCTAGGGATTTTGTCCCAAAATTCTAATCTGTCAGACGGCATAGGATATAATTGCTTAAAACTTTTAGGAGTAGTAAATGAATTACCCAATTATCCCATTCTTTAGAAATTACTTCAGAAATAGCATTAGGAACAGGAAAAACTTCTGGAATAACCACAGGAGATTTAAATACCTTATTTAAACGTTTAGAATTAGTATCAAGAGGACCAGAATCCTCTATTTCTAAAGCAATTAGTACTTCTTTAAGTAAAGAACGAATAAATTCCATTTTAAATAAATATGAAGATTTATCAGCATCAATCTCTGAGACAGAATCCTCTGAACCAGAAGAGTCATCAGAATGATGATGTTCATTTAAAAATTCATCTGTAGGGAGAGAAGTTTTAAAAGATTTTTAATGTTTTCTAGAAGGAGAAATAACAGACATAGCCTTCTTGATGGATTCAGAAACAAAATCTCTTATGTTATCAGGAACATTCTGCACCTTAGATGTTGAAGGAACTGCAACAGGCAATGGTACATTACTAAAGGAAATATTATCTGCATTAACAAGTTTGTCATGACAATTAATACAAACAGCCGGAGGAATAGCTACCAAAAGTTTACAGCAGATACACTTAGCTTTGGTAGTTCCAGCACTAGACAGCGATTTTCCTGAAGTATCTTCTGACTCAGATGCAACGTGAGACATCTTGCAATATGTAAGAGAAAAAACAACATATAAAGCAAAATTGATCAAATTCCTTAAATGACAGTTTCAGGAATGGGAAAAAATGCCATAGAACAAGCTTCTAGCAACCAGAAGCAATGAAAAATGAGACTTAAATAATGTGGAGACAAAAGCGACGCCCATATTTTTTAGCGCCAAATAAGACGCCCACATTATTTGGCGCCTAAATGCTTTTGGCGCCAAAAATGACGCCACATCCGGAACGCCGACATTTTTGGCGCAAAAGAACGTCAAAAAATGACGCAACTTCCGGCGACACGTATGACGCCGGAAACGGAAAAGATTTTTTGCGCCAAAAAAGTCCGCGCCAAGAATGACGCAATAAAATGAAGCATTTTCAGCCCCCGCGAGCCTAACAGCCCACAGGGAAAAAAAAAAAGAGTCAAATTTTTAAGGTAAGAAAAAATGTTTGATTCAAATGCATTATCCCAAATATGAAACTGACTGTCTGAAAATAAGGAATGTTGAACATTCTGAGTCAAGGCAAATAAATGTTTGAATACATATATTTAGAACTTTATAAACAAAGTGCCCAACCATAGCTTAGAGTGTCACAGAAAATAAGATTTACTTATCCCAGGACACTCATCTACATGTTTGTAGAAAGCCAAACCAGTACTGAAACGAGAATCAGCAGAGGTAATGGTATATAAATAAGAGTATATCGTCGATCTGAAAAGGGAGGTAAGAGATGAATCTCTACGACCGATAACAGAGAACCTATGAAATAGACCCCGTAGAAGGAGATCACTGCATTCAAATAGGCAATACTCTCCTCACATCCCTCTGACATTAACTGCACGCGGAGAGGAAAACCGGGCTCCAACTTGCTGCGGAGCGCATATCAACGTAGAATCTAGCACAAACTTACTTCACCACCTCCATAGGAGGCAAAATTTGTAAAACTGAATTGTGGGTGTGGTGAGGGGTGTATTTATAGGCATTTTGAGGTTTGGGAAACTTTGCCCCTCCTGGTAGGAATGTATATCCCATACGTCACTAGCTCATGGACTCTTGCTAATTACATGAAAGAAAACCTCCCAACCGCCATAGCGGTGAAAAACATGAATAATATAGCAGTATGTTAGTTTCGTTCACAGTGAAATACAAAAACTCTTAACATGTATATGAAAATCACTAAAATTAATTAAAACATGCTCACTAGGAGAATCTCGCAAAGAAGATTCTTGCTGTCCACAGTAGAAAACTGCATATCAGAATAAAGATCTCCATACTATAAGTGCTTAGACTGTGGAAACTAGGCTGCCATATACAAAACACCCACTTGTGAGAATAGTGCAGCCCAACTAAAGTATGATCTCCTCATACTAAATAGAACACCAGTAACTTGCTTAGCTTAGCCCGTATTCTAAATAGGTATATACTTAGCCCCGTCAAGTAATAACCCCCGTCTCTAAAAAGTCACACAAACATCCCTGCTCCCTACCTGTCAGTATCCTCCAAAGGATACAATTGCCCCATAACATGCTGCAGCTCACCATAAAAGTGCACATTCTCCCAAGTCTGGAAGATAAAAGGCACTTACCTGCAGTCTGGCCGTCCGGCAGGAGGACAGCACACGAGGTATGGAAGGAAGCCGCTCCTTACATGGACCTGTGAAAAAAAGAAGAAAAAAAAAAAAAAGACAAAATAAACCTACTTTGGCTTTCATATACCAGGGCCACAACATGTTAGGAAACAAGTTATCAACTGCTTTAAAGCCACCACTGCCCTACTGAAGAGACTAACGTGGAGTACGGCTAGACTCAATCATTGAAACAAGGAAGAGAGCAGAGTAAACCTACTCTGTCTTAAAATAATAAAATCTTGATTTTAGAGAAATTTCTTCAGCTACCTACTTTACTTCCTCCATGCATCAAGGCAGAGAGAATGACTGGGGGTTGTGGGAAGGGTAGTGATACTTTTTTACTTAGTGCTCTTTTCCTCCTCCTGCTGGCCAGGAATGATATTCCCAACAGTAATTGATGATGATCCGTGGACTCGTCATTTCTTAAGAAAGAAAGGAGTCCCAATGTGACCCTGTCTTCTATCGTTAATGTGTGTAAAATAATGAAACAATCTTACCGGAATCTATGTCGTAGAACAGTGACAGGGTCCTTCAAGTTTTACAGATTGTAGCAGCGCTTCTGACAAGGACTTGAGTGAAGAAAGCATGCAGTGAAACAACGCTGATTGCTTAAGGAGCGGTTATTGAGTCTGGGTGGGTTTGCAGAAAGACTCTCCCTGCATCTCCAGACTAACTTTCATCCATGCTCTCACAGAGAGGCTGACAAGACTACTTAAAACTCTCTGCCAACCTCCTGTGAGAAAAAGGCAAAGAATGACTGGGGGATGAGGGAAGTGGGGGAGGTATTTAAGCCTTTGGCTGGGGTGTCTTTGCCTCCTCCTAGTGGTCAGGTTCTGTATTCCCACAAGTAAGGAATGAAGCCGTGGACTCTCCTCATATTAAGAAGGAAATAATCTCATGGTTATTTCATAATGGTACACAACTTAGTCACGCAACTAGCGCTGCTGACTAGATCGGTGGCTAGTTCCACTCGGGACCAGCAGTGCACTGAGAGTACCTAGTGTTATTTCTGCTGTGTGTTTAACCCCATTGCAGGGTTTAAACACAGTGCTGCAGGGTCGATATTCTCACAATGACATGGTCTAACGGATCAGAGCATGTAATTATTCGATTATAATGGCCCTGTAAGTAACTGATCCAAAACGAGAAATATTGCATTAGCTAGAGAAGGGCAACAAATCCAGTGCTTGGATATAGTTTGATTACTTTATTCAGAAAACAAATGGTGAGGATGAAAATATAAGAACAGCAGCATTTCTGTGTCTGGGTGGTTTAAGTGCTGACACTATTACATACTCAATGAAAATGTTTACTTAGTAAATGGGCTCATTTAGTCAGTTTAAAGATTCACAGGTCTCTAACCAGTAAAACAGATTACAAACTGGGACATTGATGCAAATATTGTTTGAGTGTCGTTAAACAAATATTTATCATTATCTTATCAACATTTTACCAAAACATGCTGTTCTGTTTAGTGCCCGGGCTAACATTGCAGAATGATACACAGCAATACATTAGGACACTTGGAAACTGTTGGTTAAAGGGCAGTATACCGTAAAACTTAAATTATGCTTACCTGATAATTTTCTTTTCTTCAGATGGAAAGAGTCCACAGCTGCATTCATTACTTTTGGGGAAACAATACCCAAGCTAGAGGACACTGAATGCAAAAACCGGAGAGTACAACTGGCGGCCCATACTGAGGGCACCAGGCCTGAAAAAAAAAATCACAACCCAACCAAACCCCACTTCGTCGGAGCCGGGCAAAAGAACTAGAAGGAAAACGTAAATTATGCTTACCTGATCATTTCCTTTTCTTCTGATTGAAAGAGTCCACAGCTACATTCATTACTTTTGGGAATTAAGAACCTGGCCAACAGGAGGAGGCCAAGACACCCCAGCCAAAGGTTTAAATACTCCTCCTACTTCCCTCATCCCCCAGTCATTCTGCCGAGGAACAGTAGAAGAAATAACAGGGTGAAAAGGTGCCAGAAGAATAAAAAATAAGAGACGCCCCACATAAAATTACGGGTGGGGAGCTGTGGACTCTTTCCATGAGAAGAAAAAAAAATTATCAGGTAAGCATAATTTATCTGTAGCGAAGGAAAGAAGGCGCCAAATAGGGTGATATCGCTACAAGCAAATATGATGGCAAAGTGCTAAAGATTATTACTCACAAGCCGAGCGGCACTGGATTGTGCCTTCACAAGCAGACCGGGACCTCAGCGTCGCCCGGGAGACCAACCAAGGCAATATCCAATCAATGGTCAGGAAAACGCTACCGACAGCCAATCAAGGCCCGAAGCGGTAACACACCTTCCTTTCGAAACCTACGGGTCTCTACACTCCCAGCTGGGAATAGATGATACACCACAGGTGCCGGGAAATTACTCCAATTCCTCGGTAGTGATGAAGGAAATGGAATAGTGGATAAAGGGGAGAACAAACTCCAGCAGGATATATAAAAACAAGTTTATTAAAATGTTTTTAAAAAGCAACGCGTTTCTCGGCTACACAGAGCCGTTTCATCAGGCTATAATACATCTTCTAAACAGCCTGCTGCTTATAAACCTCCTCTATCCAATTAAAACAGTCCTAATACACACACCCAACCATAACCATTATATTTCGTTGTGTTAAAATATTTAAAATAAAATGTTATAATCAAGAAACAAGAATCTTATATATAAACGTTTTTTTGTTTCATTAGCACATGGGTATATAAGGTGCCAGTTTCACTGTATAATATAATGATAATGTGAGTATTGGTCAGATCCATCAAGTGCTGCAAATGACATATAGATGGTGTATTAATTGATATGGGCGGAAGTCTGTGCTTCAAGGAATTTATTTAATAATTTTATATACTAGTGTGTAAGTAACTACTTTTTATCCATTCGTAACATTTAGTAGAATTTTTGTATATTAGACGTAATTGATTGTTACATTTTATTTGTATGAACTGCATTTGTTTATGGGGTTTTTTTTTTTAAATACGATAGCACTTTATTATTTTTAAGCACTCAAGGGTTAACAACAGTATTGAGTTACAGAGAATCCATTAATTTGGGTGTGTGTATTAGGACTGTTTTAATTGGATAGAGGAGGTTTATAAGCAGCAGGCTGTTTAGAAGATGTATTATAGCCTGATGAAACGGCTCTGTGTAGCCGAGAAACGCTTTGTTTTTTAAAAACATTTTAATAAACTTGTTTTTATATATCCTGCTGGAGTTTGTTCTCCCCTTTATCCACTATTCCATTTCCTTCATCACTACCGAGGAATTGGACTAATTTCCCGGCACCTGTTGTGTATCATCTATTCCCAGCTGGGAGTGTAGAGACCCGTAGGTTTCGAAAGGAAGGTGTGTTACCGCTTCGGGCCTTGATTGACTGTCGGTAGCGTGTTCCTGACCATCGATTGGATATTGCCTTGGTTGGTCTCCCGGGCGACGCTGAGGTCCCGGTCTGCTTGTGAAGGCACAATCCAGTGCCGCTCGGCTTGTGAGTAATAATCTTTATCACTTTGCCATCATATTTGCTTGTAGCGATATCACCCTATTTGGCGCCTTCTTTCCTTCGCTACAGATACTACTTACCCTGTCTATATCAGAAGAGCAGCCTGCTTTCTACGCTTTTGGAAGCCGTCGACTACCATCATTGTTTGCTCCCTGAGCGCACCTACATAGGAGGACGACACCCTGAACTGTTTAAAGCATAATTTATGTTTTTCTTCTTAAATGGAAAGAGTCCACAGCTGCATTCGTTACTTTTGGGAAACAATACACAAGCTATAGAGGACACTGAATGCCAAGACGGGAGGGTACAATAGGCGGCCCATACGGAGAGCACCAGGCCTGAACCTCTACCCAATAAAAAACATAATTTATGCTTACCTGATAAATTTATTTCTCTTGTGATGTATCGAGTCCACGGATTCATCCTTACTTGTGGGATATTCTCCTCCCCTACAGGAAGTGGCAGAGAGAGCACCCACAGCAGAGCTGCCTATATAGCTCCCCCCCTTAGCTCCACCCCCCAGTCATTCGACCAAAGGCTAGGAAAAAAAAGGAGAAACTATAGGGTGCAGTGGTGACAAAGTTTAAAAAAAAAAAAATATATATATATATATATATATATATATATATATATATATATATATATATGCCTGTCTTAATAAACAGGGCGGGCCGTGGACTCTATACATCACAAGAGAAATACATTTATCAGGTAAGCATAAAATATGTTTTCTCTTGTAAGATGTATCGAGTCCACAGATTCATCCTTACTTGTGGGATACCAATACCAAAGCTTTAGGACACGGATGAAGGGAGGGACAAGACAGGGACCTTAAACTGAAGGCACCACTGCTTGTAGAACCTTTCTCCCAAAAATAGCCTCCGAAGAAGCAAAGTATCGAATTTGGAAAATTTGGAAAAAGTATGAAACGAAGACCAAGTCGCCGCATTACAAATCTGTTTAACAGAAGCCTCATTTTTAAAAGCCATGTGGAAGCCACAGCTCTAGTAGAATGAGCAGTAATTCTTTCAGGAGACTGTTGGCCAGCAGTCTCATAAGCCAAACGGATGATGCTTTTCAGCCAAAAGGAAAGAGAGGTAGCCGTAGCCTTCTGACCTCTTCGCTTACCAGAATAAACAACAAACAATGAAGATGTTTGACGGAAATCTTTGCTTGTGCTTGTAAGTAGAACTTTAAAGCACGAACCACATCCAGATTGTGCAACAGACGTTCCTTCTTTGAAGGATTAGGACACAGTGAAGGAACAACAATCTCCTGATTGATATTCTTATAAGAAACAACCTTAGGAAGAAACCCAGGTTTGGTACGCAAAACCACCTTTTTGCATGGAAAATAAGATAAGGGGAATCACACTGTAAAGCATATAGCTCAGAAACTCTTCGAGCCGAAGAGATAGCTACTAAAAACAAAACTTTCCAAGAACGAAGCTTAATATCTATGGAATGCATAGGTTCAAACGAAACCCCTTGAAGAACTTTAAGAACTAAATTTAGGCTCCATGGCGGAGCAACAGGTTTAAATACAGGCTTGATTCTGACCAAAGCCTGACTAAATGCTCGAACGTCTGGGACATCTGCCAGACGTTTGTGTAGAAGAATTGACAAAGCAGAATTTGTCCTTATAAGGAACTAGCTGATAATCCCTTCTCCAAACCTTCTTGGAGAAAAGACAAAATTCTAGGAATCCTAATCTTACTCCACGAGTAACCTTTGGATTCACACCAATAAAGATATTTGCGCCAAATCTTATGATAGATCTTCCTGGTGACAGGCTTTCTAGCCTGAATCAGGGTATCAATGACCGACTCAGAGAAACCACGCTTTGATAGAATCAGGCGTTCAATCTCCAAGCAGTCAGACGCAGAGAAATTAGATTTGGATGCGTGAACAAACCTTGGATTAGAAGGTCCTGCCTCATTGGCAGAGTCCATGGTAGAACCGAGGACATGTCCACTAGGTCTGCATACCAAGTCCTGCGTGGCCTCTTTTTTGGAAACCACAAACAGGTTTGAGTAAAAACCTAGCCCCTGTTCCTCTTTTGGGACTGGGCGGATCACCCCCATGGTATGTAGGTCTTCTACACAGCGTAAGAACGCCTCTCTCTTTGTCTGTTTACAGACAATCGAGAAATGTGAAAAGTCCCCATTGGAAGAGAGCTTTTGAATTCCAGAAAATATCCCTGGGACACAATTTTTAAAACCCAGGGATCGTGAACATCTCCAAGCCTGAGCGAAGAGAGAGAGTGTGCCCCCTACTAGATCCGGTCCTGGATCGGGGGCTACCCGTTCATGCTGTCTTAGAGGCAGCTGCAGGCTTCTTGGCCTGTTTACCCTTGTTCCAAGTCTGGTTAGGTCTCCAGACCGACTTGGATTGGGCAAAATTCCCCTCTTGCTTTGCAGCAGAGGAAGCTGAAGTGGGACCACTCGAAATTCCAAAAGGAACGAAAATTATTTTGTTTGGTCCTTATCTTATTTGATCTATGCTGAGGGAGGGCATGACCTTTCCCTCCAGTGATGTCTGAAATAATCTCTTTCAGTTCAGGCCCGAATAGGGTCTTTCCTTTGAAAGGGATGTTAAAAAGTTTAGTTTTAGATGACACATCAGCAGACCAGGATTTAAGCCTTAACGCCCTGCGTGCTAAAATGGCAAAACCTGAATTCTTTGCCGCTAATTTAGCCAGTTGAAAAGCGGCATCTGTAATAAAAGAATTAGCCAATTTAAGGGCCTTAATTCTGTCCAAAATTTCTTCTAATGGAGTCTCCATCTGAAGAGCCTCTTCTAGAGCCTCAAACCAGAAAGCAGCTGCAGTAATTGCAGCAACAATGCACGCAATAGGTTGAAGAAGAAAACCTTGATGAACAAAAATTTTCTTCAGGAGACCCTCTAATTTTTTATCCACAGGATCTATGAAAGCACAACTAACTTCAATAGGTATAGTTGTATGCTTAGACAGAGTAGAAATAGCTCCCTCCACCTTAGGAACTGTCTGCCACAAGTCCTGCATGGTGTCAGATATGGGAAACATTTTCTTAAAAACAGGAGGGGGAATGAACGGAATACCTGGTCTATCCCACTCCTTAGCAATAATATTCACAATCCTCTTAGGGACTGGGAAAAAAAAAAAAAAAAAAAAACATCAGTGTAAACAGGAACCTCTAAGTATTTATCCATCTTACACAATTTCTCTGGGACCACTATAGGGTCACAATCATCTAGAGCTGCTAATACCTGCGGAGGTGTTCAAGCTTAAATTTAAAGGCCGTCATATCAGAATCTGTCTGAGGAAGCGTCTTTCCTGAATCAGAAATTTCTCCCTCAGATAACAAATCCCTCACCCCTACCTCAGAGCATTGTGAGGGCATATCAGATATGGCTACTAAAGCGTCAGACTGCTCAGCATTTTTCCTTAACCCAGAGCTGTCCCGCTTTCCTTGAAAACCAGGCAGTCAGGATAAAACCTCTGTGAGGGTTGTATTCATAACTGTGGCCATGTCTTGTAAAATAAATGAATTTGACTTGGCGTCACTTGTGCGGGAGTTACTGGTTGTGACACTTGGGGAGAGCTAGATGCTAAACCCTCATTTACTTCTGACTGAGAATCATCTATTGCTCTATTTTTAAGTGCTAATATATGTTCTTTATAGTTTATGGACATATCAGTACATTTGGTTCACATTCTAAGAGGGGTACCACAATGGCTTCCAAACATATTGAACAAGGAGTTTCCTTGGTGTCAGACATGTTAAATAGGCTAGTAATGTAACAAGCAAGCTTGGAAAACACTGTAATCAAAGTAAATAACACTTAGAAATAAAACGGTACTGTGCCTTTAAGAGAAAAAAAGCTGCATAAATTCTGCAGAACAGTGTAAAAAAGCAGTAAACATAACAACATTTTTACAGTAGTATCATATAGCCTTAGTAACTTTGCACAGCTATGCAAATAAACAATTAACCCCTTAATGGCAAAACCGGATTGAAAAAACATCAAAACCAGTAAAAAAGACTTTCAGCACTTTGCCACAGTTCTGCTGTGGCTCCTACCTGCCCTTCAGAACAATTTGTGGGGAAAAAACTTTTTACAGCCCTCAAACACGGCAGGAACCTCTGGAGAAGCAGTTAGAAGTCTCAGAGGAAAAGAAACTGCACAACTGAGGCACGAAAATAGGCCCCTCCCACCTCACTCAATGTTTTGAGGCCTAACAGACAAACACTAGAGTGTCTCTAAATTAACCATGTGGGTTAGAAAACTCAAAAACAAGCCACAATGACCAACGTTATAACTGCATCATTCACTGAACAAAAACGTTTTTACCAAACAGTGTCACCAGTAACTAATGAGCCCTTCATGCAAGCTGAAATTCCTATCCAAGTGTCTGAATTAGGGCTGCAGCTAACGATTATTTTCATAATCGATTAATCGGCCGATTACTTTTTCAATTAATCGACTAATCGGATGAAAAATAAATTGGTTAATTTTTTCCTATATTTAAAATAAAATCCACATACTAAGTGTTACAACTATAAACTTCTGACCAAAACTTTACATTAAAACAACTGTTGGTCCAATTTTTTTTAAGCAGCAGAACACATTTTTATAATTAAGCAAAACAAAACCACAAATTGTAAAGAGGTAGAAGTAGAAAGAGGGAGACTACCACTGTTTATAACATTCTGGTATTCACTCTTTCAGAAACTTTGCATTGAAATGCAAAAACTTCAACATGACCACATGCTCCTGGCGGAGGCTGGCTCTCTTTTTGCAGCTATTTTGCCTGCAGCAGAGAAGAGGCACTCAGATGTTGTTGAGGTGCTTGAGATGCATAAGTAGGGTTTTGCCAATTTCACAAAGGTGGGATATTTATCTTTGTTAGTTCTCCACCAATGCAAGGGGTCTCTCAACAAAGTGAGCCTGGACTTCATTTTAACATAAAACATAATTTATGTAAGAACTTACCTGATAAATTCATTTCTTTCATATTAACAAGAGTCCATGAGCTAGTGACGTATGGGATATACATTCCTACCAGGAGGGGCAAAGTTTCCCAAACCTTAAAATGCCTATAAATACACCCCTCACCACACCCACAAATCAGTTTAACGAATAGCCAAGAAGTGGGGTGATAAGAAAAAAGTGCGAAGCATATAAAATAAGGAATTGGAATAATTGTGCTTTATACAAAAAATCATAACCACCACAAAAAAGGGTGGGCCTCATGGACTCTTGTTAATATGAAAGAAATGAATTTATCAGGTAAGTTCTTACATAAATTATGTTTTCTTTCATGTAATTAACAAGAGTCCATGAGCTAGTGACGTATGGGATAATGAATACCCAAGATGTGGATCTTTCCACACAAGAGTCACTAGAGAGGGAGGGATAAAATAAAGACAGCCAATTCCTGCTGAAAATAATCCACACCCAAAATAAAGTTTAATGAAAAACATAAGCAGAAGATTCAAACCGAAACCACTGCCTGAAGTACCTTTCTACCAAAAACTGCTTCAGAAGAAGAGAATACATCAAAATGGTAGAATTTAGTAAAAGTATGCAAAGAGGACCAAGTCGCTGCTTTGCAAATCTGATCAACTGAAGCTTCATTCCTAAACGCCCAGGAAGTAGAAACTGACCTAGTAGAATGAGCTGTAATCCTCTGAGGCGGAGTCTTACCCGATTTAACATAGGCAAGATGAATTAAAGATTTCAACCAGGATGCCAAAGAAATGGCAGAAGCTTTCTGGCCTTTTCTAGAACCAGAAAAGATGACAAATAGACTAGAAGTCTTTCGGAAAGATTTAGTAGCTTCAACATAATATTTCAAAGCTCTAACAACATCCAAAGAATGTAACGATTTCTCCTTAGAATTCTTAGGATTAGGACATAATGAAGGAACCACGATTTCTCTACTAATGTTGTTGGAATTCACAACCTTAGGTAAAAATTCAAAAGAAGTTCGCAACACCGCCTTATCCTGATGAAAAATCAGAAAAGGAGACTCACAAGAAAGAGCAGATAATTCAGAAACTCTTCTGGCAGAAGAGATGGCCAAAAGGAACAAAACTTTCCAAGAAAGCAATTTAATGTCCAATGCATAGGTTCAAACGGAGGAGCTTGAAGAGCTCCCAGAACCAAATTCAAACTCCATGGAGGAGAAATTGACTTAATGACAGGTTTTATACGAACCAAAGCTTGTACAAAACAATGAAAATCAGGAAGAATAGCAATCTTTCTGTGAAAAAGAACAGAAAGAGCAGAGATTTGTCCTTTCAAGGAACTTGCGGACAAACCCTTATCTAAACCATCCTGAAGAAATTGTAATATTCTCGGAATTCTAAAAGAATACCAAGAAAAATGATGAGTAAGACACCAAGAAATATAAGTCTTCCAGACTCTATAATATATCTCTCTAGATACAGATTTACGAGCCTGTAACATAGTATCAATCACAGAGTCAGAGAAACCTCTTTGACTAAGAATCAAGCGTTCAATCTCCATACCTTTAAATTTAAGGATTTCAGATCCGGATGGAAAAAAGGACCTTGCGACAGAAGGTCTGGTCTTAACGGAAGAGTCCATGGTTGGCAAGATGCCATCCGGACAAGATCCGCATACCAAAACCTGTGAGGCCATGCCGGAGCTATTAGCAGAACAAACGAGCATTCCCTCAGAATCTTGGAGATTACTCTTGGAAGAAGAACTAGAGGCGGAAAGATATAGGCAGGATGATACTTCCAAGGAAGTGATAATGCATCCACTGCCTCCGCCTGAGGATCCCGGGATCTGGACAGATACCTGGGAAGTTTCTTGTTTAGATGAGAGGCCATCAGATCTATCTCTGGAAGCCCCCACATTTGAACAATCTGAAGAAATACCTCTGGGTGAAGAGACCATTCGCCCGGATGCAACGTTTGGCGACTGAGATAATCCGCTTCCCAATTGTCTACACCTGGGATATGAACCGCAGAGATTAGACAGGAGCTGGATTCCGCCCAAACCAAAATTCGAGATACTTCTTTCATAGCCAGAGGACTGTGAGTCCCTCCTTGATGATTGATGTATGCCACAGTTGTGACATTGTCTGTCTGAAAACAAATGAACGATTCTCTCTTCAGAAGAGGCCAAAACTGAAGAGCTCTGAAAATTGCACGGAGTTCCAAAATATTGATCGGTAATCTCACCTCCTGAGATTCCCAAACTCCCTGTGCCGTCAGAGATCCCCACACAGCTCCCCAACCTGTGAGACTTGCATCTGTTGAAATTACAGTCCAGGTCGGAAGAACAAAAGAAGCCCCCTGAATTAAACGATGGTGATCTGTCCACCACGTTAGAGAGTGTCGAACAATCGGTTTTAAAGATATTAATTGATATATCTTCGTGTAATCCCTGCACCATTGGTTCAGCATACAGAGCTGAAGAGGTCGCATGTGAAAACGAGCAAAGGGGATCGCGTCCGATGCAGCAGTCATAAGACCTAGAATTTCCATGCATAAGGCTACCGAAGGGAATGATTGAGACTGAAGGTTTCGACAAGCTGTAATCAATTTTAGACGTCTCTTGTCTGTTAAAGACAGAGTCATGGACACTGAATCTATCTGGAAACCCAGAAAGGTTACCCTTGTTTGAGGAATCAAAGAACTTTTTGGTAAATTGATCCTCCAACCATGATCTTGAAGAAACAACACAAGTCGATTCGTATGAGACTCTGCTAAATGTAAAGACTGAGCAAGTACCAAGATATCGTCCAAATAAGGAAATACCACAATACCCTGTTCTCTGATTACAGACAGAAGGGCACCGAGAATCTTTGTGAAAATTCTCGGAGCTGTAGCAAGGCCAAACGGTAGAGCCACAAATTGGTAATGCTTGTCTAGAAAAGAGAATCTCAGGAACTGAAAATGATCTGGATGAATCGGAATATGCAGATATGCATCCTGTAAATCTATTGTGGACATATAATTCCCTTGCAGAACAAAAGGCAATATAGTCCTTACAGTTACCATCTTGAACGTTGGTATCCTTACATAACGATTCAATAATTTTAGATCCAGAACTGGTCTGAAGGAATTCTCCTTCTTTGGTACAATGAAGAGATTTGAATAAAACCCCATCCCCTGTTCCGGAATTGGAACTGGCATAATTACTCCAGCCAACTCTAGATCTGAAACACAATTCAGAAATGCTTGAGCTTTCACTGGATTTACTGGGACACGGGAAAGAAAAAATCTCTTTGCAGGAGGTCTCATCTTGAAACCAATTCTGTACCCTTCTGAAACAATGCTCTGAATCCAAAGATTGTGAACAGAATTGATCCAAATTTCTTTGAAAAAACGTAACCTGCCCCCTACCAGCTGAACTGGAATGAGGGCCGTACCTTCATGTGAACTTAGAAGCAGGCTTTGCCTTTCTAGCAGGCTTGGATTTATTCCAGACTGGAGATGGTTTCCAAACTGATACTGCTCCTGAGGACGAAGGATCAGGCTTTTGTTCTTTGTTGAAACGAAAGGAACGAAAACGATTGTTAGCCCTGTTTTTACCTTTAGATTTTTTATCCTGTGGTAAAAAAGTTCCTTTCCCACCAGTAACAGTTGAAATAATAGAATCCAACTGAGAACCAAATAATTTGTTTCCCTGGAAAGAAATGGAAAGTAGAGTTGATTTAGAAGCCATATCAGCATTCCAAGTCTTAAGCCATAAAGCTCTTCTGGCTAAGATAGCTAGAGACATAAACCTAACATCAACTCTAATAATATCAAAAATGGCATCACAGATAAAATTATTAGCATGCTGAAGAAGAATAATAATATCATGAGAATCACGATTTGCTACTTGTTGCGCTAGGGTTTCCAACCAAAAAGTTGAAGCTGCAGCAACATCAGCCAATGATATAGCAGGTCTAAGAAGATTACCTGAACACAGATAAGCTTTTCTTAGAAAGGATTCAATTTTTCTATCTAAAGGATCCTTAAACGAGGTACCATCTGACGTAGGAATGGTAGTACGTTTAGCAAGGGTAGAAATAGCCCCATCAACTTTAGGGATTTTGTCCCAAAATTCTAACCTGTCAGGCGGAACAGGATATAATTGCTTAAAACGTTTAGAAGGAGTAAATGAATTACCCAATTTATCCCATTCTTTGGAAATCACTGCAGAAATAGCATTAGGAACAGGAAAAACTTCTGGAATAACCGCAGGAGCTTTAAAAACCTTATCCAAACGTATAGAATTAGTATCAAGAGGACTAGAATCCTCTATTTCTAAAGCAATTAGTACTTCTTTAAGTAAAGAGCGAATAAATTCCATCTTAAATAAATATGAAGATTTATCAGCATCAATCTCTGAGATAGAATCCTCTGAACCAGAAGAGTCCAAAGAATCAGAATGATGGTGTTCATTTAAAAATTCATCTGTAGAGAGAGAAGATTTAAAAGACTTTTTACGTTTACTAGAAGGAGAAATAACAGACAAAGCCTTCTTTATGGATTCAGAAACAAAATCTCTTATGTTATCAGGAACATTCTGCACCTTAGATGTTGAGGGAACTGCAACAGGCAATGGTACATTACTAAAGGAAATATTATCTGCTTTAACAAGTTTGTCATGACAATTATTACAAACAACAGCTGGAGGAATAGCTACCAAAAATTTACAGCAGATACACTTAGCTTTGGTAGATCCAGCAGGCAGTGATTTTCCTGTAGTATCTTCTGGCTCAGATGCAACGTGAGACATCTTGCAATATGTAAGAGAAAAAACAACATATAAAGCAAAATAGATCAAATTCCTTATAAGACAGTTTCAGGAATGGGAAAGAATGCCAAATATCAAGCTTCTAGCAACCAGAAGCAATGAAAAATGAGACTGAAATAAAGTGGAGACAAAAGCGACGCCCATATTTTTTAGCGCCAAATAAGACGCCCACATTATTTGGCGCCTAAATGCTTTTGGCGCCAAAAATGACGCCACATCCGGAACGCCGACATTTTTGGCGCAATATAACGTCAAAAAATGACGTAACTTCCGGCGACACGTATGACGCCGGAAACGGAAAAGAATTTTTGCGCCAAAAAAGTCCGCGCCAAGAATGACGCAATAAAATGAAGCATTTTCAGCCCCCGCGAGCCTAACAGCCCACAGGGAAAAAAGTCAAATTTTTGAGGTAAGAAAAATATGATAATTCAATGCATAATCCCAAATATGAAACTGACTGTCTGAAAATAAGGAAAGTTGAACATTCTGAGTCAAGGCAAATAAATGTTTGAATACATATATTTAGAACTTTATAAATAAAGTGCCCAACCATAGCTTAGAGTGTCACAGAAAATAAGACTTACTTACCCCAGGACACTCATCTACATGTTTGTAGAAAGCCAAACCAGTACTGAAACGAGAATCAGTAGAGGTAATGGTAAATATAAGAGTATATCGTCGATCTGAAAAGGGAGGTAAGAGATGAATCTCTACGACCGATAACAGAGAACCTTATGAAATAGACCCCGTAGAAGGAGATCACTGCATTCAATAGGCAATACTCTCTTCACATCCCTCTGACATTCACTGCACGCTGAGAGGAAAACCGGGCTCCAACTTGCTGCGGAGCGCATATCAACGTAGAATCTAGCACAAACTTACTTCACCACCTCCCTTGGAGGCAAAGTTTGTAAAAACTGATTTGTGGGTGTGGTGAGGGGTGTATTTATAGGCATTTTAAGGTTTGGGAAACTTTGCCCCTCCTGGTAGGAATGTATATCCCATACGTCACTAGCTCATGGACTCTTGTTAATTACATGAAAGAAAAATATCTTGAATATCTATATGCAGTGGTAAATAACCATCTATAAGGTTAGGGGGAAAAATATCTAGTCCACTCTTAAAATACCAGATATATACTTACAGTGGTTGAATTTGGTACATATTTCAATTAATTAAAAATAGAAAAAAAAGGCAAAAATGGTTAAAGACTATATATCAATAAAAAAACACAGCCTTACACATTTATCTATAGAGTACATATATCAGCAATAGCAAGTGATCCGCTAAAAATTGTGCAAACAGGTAATAGTGACATCAATTAATTTAACAAATGCCATCAATCTAGGCTAGGTGTAAATAACAAGCTCGGCACTATATCATGCAAAGCATAGTCCTAAATCACCTGATTTTATATAAACAATCCAAATTATGACTCCTATTTTATTTCTGGGTTGCACATAAGCCAGGAGTAGTTGTAAACTTAAAAATAAACTTATAGTGTCCTAAAAAGTGAAAAGTAAAATGTCTGTAGACGTACTTTTTAGGCTAAGGGCATAACCATAAAACACAATACCATGTGCAGGAGCTCATTTTTTTGTTAAGCAGCAGGTGCTGTGCACAGACCAACTAATTGCAAACCAACTAATCGATTATGAGATTCGTTGACAACTATTTTCATAATCGATTATGCCGATTAGTTGTTGCAGCTCTAGTCTGAATACAGCTTACCCTTCCCTCATGGGGAGATTGCCAGCCTTTTCTAGAAATAAAACAGTCTGTCTAGAAAAAAATAGACTGAACATACCTTAATGCAGTTTAGCCTGCAAACTGTTCCCCCAACTGAAGTTTTACTGTACTCTTCAGCCCTTGTGAGAACAGCAGTGGATCTTAGTTACAAAATGCTAAGATCATCATCCTCCTTGCAGAAATCTTCATCCCTTTTTTGCCAGAGAGTAAATAGTACACACCGGTACCATTTAAAAATAAACTTTTGCTTGAGAAAATAAAAACAACATTTTTGTCACCACACTCCTCTTTGCCCTTCCTAGCAATTAAGCAGGCAGAGAGAATGACTGGGGGGTGGAGCTAAGGGGGAGCTATATAGGCAGCTCTGCTGTGGGTGCTCTCTGCCTCTTCCTGTAGGGGAGGAGAATATCCCACAAGTAAGGATGAATGAGTGGACTCGATACATCTTACAAGAGAAAATCCCACTTCGTCCAAAGCAGAGAAAAAATTTCAAGGAAAAGCCCAATTGACACTGACTCGCAGCCAAACTAGAGACCGCAAAACGGACTTGACTGGGCCAACAGTCCACCAAGAGACACCGTCGACCAACAGACTGTCCCCCACCACTCACCCCTCACAAATTAAGGGGGACTCAGCCAAAAAAAAAAACAAGGGGAACAAGGCAAAAGAGGACAGAGGAAAACAAACGTTCCTCAATACAAAAAACAGCACCTCTAAGAGTGGGCCCAACACAGAGACCCAAATGAACCCAAACAGGGAAAGAGGCCACGCCTATACCAGGCACCACACACGGGATTACACCGGGCACGGAGACCGAAAAGAAGTCTCCCCAACAACATGCAAGCATAGAGGGCACTAAAGAGGCAAAGTCCTCCCAGCGCCTGCCCATAAAAAAACAAGTATTCGACCGTGAAATAGCATGCAATAGACCCAGGCGAAACCCCAAGTTCGAGACCACAGAGTCCTTAACAGGACAACACTGAGGAAGCTTGCAAGGAAGAAAGAAGCAGTCATCAAGAAACGGACCGCACAAAACAGCCCCCGACAGAGGGCACGCTCCAGGCAACCTAAGCCACCGGACCTATTCACAGGTCCTTAAAAAAGGAGAACACAAAGCCTCCATCTAGGCCCCCCGAGGAGAGAATACCCTCAGAACACGAAGGAAGATGAAACCGTCTCCTGTCAAA
Source organism: Bombina bombina (assembly GCF_027579735.1). Classification (NCBI taxonomy): domain Eukaryota; kingdom Metazoa; phylum Chordata; class Amphibia; order Anura; family Bombinatoridae; genus Bombina; species Bombina bombina. The sequence continues at coordinate 244,118,741 of NC_069507.1, forward strand.
GGAGCAAGTAGAAAGAAAAAAACATCTCCTTCAGGCTGAGCCATCAAAATACTCAGCAAGCTCATACATCCCAAAGGATACTGTGTCCCATAGACCACTCTGGCATCCTGACCAACAGACCCAGCAGGGCCACCAATACAAGGGAACAAAGAATCCCCAAAATGGTTCAGGAACAAGAGTAAAGATGGCAGAGTCATCCTCCCAGAGTACAAGTACAACCCAACTCTGAAAACAGACAAGGCCATAGACCCAAAGATCTATCAAAACAAGGCCCCACGGTCTGACATGGAACCAGCAAGATTCCAGGGGAAACCCAGTCCACTTTCCACTTCCCGACCAAGAGAAGCCCCTAAGAGGGGGTCCAAGTCCCTAAGAAGAGAATATCTCCTAAAGATAAAGGGAAGAGGTCGGAAGTCAAAAGACCTAGAAAGACCACCTCACAAGTAGTTCGCCCAACAGAGGCACAACCAACTCATTCGCCTGCAGAGCAGAGAATCCACGGGTACACTGGCAAACTAACTAGGGAATGCAACCCTAAGGCACACCAGAAACTGGAAATCAGCGCCAGCAGCTGGGTAGAAACCCACCAATCTTGAGGCGCAAGCCATCCACCTAATCCCAGATGACATGGGTTACTCTGTTGCAAGGAGTAATAAATACTCAGATAAACCGGGCCAACCCTGACCCGGTTAGGTAGACGGAGCAAGGAACATCCCAGTGTGGAACATCCCAACCAGCCCTGAGAACCAACACAATCCAAAACTGGGACAGGAGCAACACCCCAGAAGAGGAAGGTCAGGGTACCTAATAGTTCAGGCAACTATACCCTGAAACTAAACACCCCTACTGTTAAAAAAAAACAGACAAATGGAACGGAGCATATACAGAGAACCCGAACAGCAAAGAAAACTCGAAAAGCCCCGACCAAAGGAAGGAACCACCCCTAGATAAAGTTCAACTCTCCAAAGAGCAAGGCTAGAAGCCTAATGATGGGACTTCACAATGGCCTCAGGACAACAAAAGGGATACCTTGACGTTCAAAAACCCCATTAGCAGGGCTAGTCTCCCCATCAACTCCACACAGGCAGAGGACAGCTCCGGAAATCCCTGAGCTAAGCAAGTCCCTACAGGGAGCAACCATGTACGGAACACAGATCCCCAAAGGAGATCTAACTCAGCCGGAGACAAAAGAAGAAGACCCAAAGGTCCCATAACTCAGACAGACCCTACGCAGCCCGTAGTAAAAACCGTATCTAGAAACACTAGAAAACGGCATATACACACCCTTAAGGTGCCAAAATTTGCAACAGGTTTTAAAATAAAAAAAACTTCTGCATGCAGTACAGCTATCCATATAAGCTGTTTAATAAAGCCCCAATAAGACCATCCAGAAGCCTAAAACTGAAGGCCAAACCACCACTCAGTGGTAAAAGGGCGTTATGAACCGCCATATGGAGGAGGAAACTCTAGGTTCTGATGAAATCAGATGTCAAATTGCACGAGGCAGCAGAGCTGCCCAGTCATCTATGACTGAAGGCTATAAGGACTAAAACAATCCTTTCCCGTCTCGCAACCCACAGGTCCTCTAGAGTGCTTAGTTGAACATAAAAAGATGATAACTTGAGCAAACAGCACCACTACCGAACCGGTATGGAAGAACAGCCCCACGTGTCTAAACAGCACGAAAACCAAAATGAACCCGACAGGACCAGCCTGTGCTCAGGGTCCTAACCGGCAAGCTGCATAAATTCTCCCACATAGGGGAAAAACAAAAACAGACATTATTAAACATAGGACTAACATATCCAAACAACTTCCGGAGAAGTAACAAGAGTATCGATCCCAAATGGTTCCCAATGGAAAAAAAAAAAATGACATCCCATTGGATACAACAGAAAATATAAGGCAACCCGAAGGTTAACGCCCAAAAGACACAGGCCTACCCGCAGGACCAGCCAAACGGAGCCCTATCTTTTAAAAAAAACTAGGAAAGATCTCAAATAAAGACAAACAGGAGATAACCCCACATGTCTAATGAGGTGCACCATTCAAATTATCAGACTGAAAGTTCCCATATCTGTTAACGATAGGGTCATTCAATAACTGAAAGATGTCTAAGCAACACGCTAAGGCACGCAATCCTGTAACGAAAGGCACAACACTCCGGAACATTTACACCCGCAGGGAACTGTAGAGGCCCACCCCAAGGCGGAAGACCCGGGACAATAGGGCACGAGCACATTCTCAAAGAAACATCTGGACTCTGCAGATGAACAATCACCAACAATATCTGAAAGCGAAAACGTGCTGCAACCTCCGAGGGGGAAACGCCACCCCGCATGGAGGAACCATAAACTGGGTTACCCGAATGTCTAGGAGGAAGAATCGGTAGGGAACTCGCCCCCTGGAGGACAGGACCCCCAGAGGCGGATGGCTCAGCAGACCCCTGATTCCCCGAGCCTGAGGAACCAGGTGCTCACATATGGCATATGGAACAAAACTGGTTAACGGGAGTCAACGAGGTGAAAACCAGATTCATCACCAGACACAGAATCTGATATCAATCATCTTGGTATCAGAATCCTCCGTAACTGAATCTGAAATGAGCACAGTCTCAGCATCAGAATCCTCAACTGTAAAGAGGTTATATAAATATGGACTATAAACAGTAAAAAACTAAAATGGCACCTGACACCACCAATGGCTAGGGCACTCACCACCTCCTATGACCAGACCCCTGCGGACTAGAATAACTCAGTCGCCACACTGTCAGGAATGCGGAAATGGGAAACAGAGCATAACCACGCCTGGACACAGGGTGGACCGTACAATCCAAAAAGTGCGCCCATCCAAAAGGCTGCGTCACTTCCAAAGGCCTCAGAGTTCCAAACCACAAGCCCATAAACCTCACACATAAGCAGGATGAATCACATAAAAATGATTATAAACCCCCCTGTCCAATAACCCCCCTCAGGAGATATTAACCCTTGATTCTAAGATACTAACAGGGACTCACTGAGACCCTTATGTTATAAGTTAAACCTGCAAGGTGATAGCCTCACGGGAAACATTCCCATTACAGTACATTGAATTAAGTAAAATGAAATTGTCTTACCGGAATCAACGACGTGGAACAGGAACACAGCCTTTCAAGTGTGATGGATAGTAGCATCGCCTAAGCCATGGACTTGAGAGAAGAAAGCAGGCAGCAGAGTTCAACAACTCCGATTGCTGGAGGAGCTGTTAATATGAGTCGGGATGGTTTTGCAGAAAGAATCTCCCTGCATCTCCGGACTCTAACTTTCATCCAAGCCCTCACTGAGAGACTGACAGGACTACTTAAAACTCCTGTCCCATACCAAAGAGTACTACCCTCTATAAGAGACAAAAACAAAAATTAAAAAATTCTGACACGTTTCTGCCAACCTCCTGGGACAAAAGGCAAAGAATAACTGGGGGATGAGGGGAGTGGGAGGAGTATTTAAGCCTTTGGCTGGGGTGTATTTGCCTCCTCCTGGTGGCCAGGTTTATAATTTCCAAAAGTAATGAATGCAGCTGTGAGCTCTTTCCATTTAAGAAGAAAAAGGCCCCAAGGACACTGACCCGCAGATAGTCCGAAGGCCTAATTAGAGACCGCAAGCAGACACACCGAGCCAACACTCTTCAAGAAGAAGCAGTCGGTCCCCAGCAGTCGGACCCCATACTAGTAGTACAGTACCAAAATCCACCAAAAAGGAGAGGACCAGGGTAAACCAAGGGATACCCAAAAGGTACAGCAAAATCCATAAATAAATAAAAAAAACCTCAAAAGCAAGGACAAGTCCACAGAGACCCGAATGGATCCCGAGTACAAGGGGAGACGACACCCAACCCACAAGGAGCAACCGGGCATCAGCAGGAGAAGAAACCTCTCCCAAACATCATGCAACAGCAACGAAAGACAGCTGAAGACAAAGTCCTCAAAACTTCAGAACTCAGAGACTGAGCAAACAGAAAATTACAAGCAGCAAACTCAGGAACATCCAAGACCAGTAACACACTGCCATCCGTAGGAAGACACTGAGAAAACACTATCCGTAAGGAAGAAGCGGCCCAAGACAGATTGCCCAACCTCCAAGAGGACGACACTCTACAGGCAATCTAGGCCGCCAAGCCTACACACAGATCTTAAAGCTGGAGAGAAGAAGAAAGAAGAAAGAAGAAGGTCCACTGTCACCCCCAAGACCTGAAGATGAACAAATCTCAGATCCTACACCTAGCCGGACCAGCCCAAGCAACGGCACATCTGAAGTAAGGGAACTGAAAGGAACCCCAAGACCGGCCCCCGAAAGGGCGAAAGAATGGACACAGCAACCTCAATCTAAAGACAAACGAGCAGGCGTTAGACCCAAGGAGATCTAGCAAGGCCATCTGACAGTCTCAAGGCGGAGCCAGCAGCTCCCCAGATGGAAAGGAACAACAAAGAGCAGACCAATCCCTGAACCAGATTAACATCTGCTCCAACCTCCTGAACACATGAGAGGCCCCCAAAAAGAGAACCACACCTCCGTAAGGAGGACAAAGAGCCCCCTGAAGAGGAGATCATAAACAGGAAGTCGTAGGAAGAACCAAGAGGACACAAGGCCAAATCCTTGATAAACACGGAAGAACCCCTAAAACTCCATTGTGCTAGCACACATAACAGGCACCAAAGTGACAGCTGAGCAACCACAAACCTTCCGTTTGCTAGGCAAAAAAGCCCACCATCAGGTCAGTTGGGGAACCGTATCGTCCGGCACAAGACAAGGTTCAAGGAGCCCCGGCTCTCAATAAATCTGGCCAAGTTGTAAAACAGAACAGCCAGAACAAGGGCGAAGCCGAAGTACCCCGGAAACTGGAACCCCCAGGCCAGTCCTAGGATCCTGCGGTCCAGTAACATCTCCTGACGGGAAATCCAAAGAGAAAACGCTGAGTAAAACCCTCGACAACTGGAAGATCAGGACAAGAGCCTGGGCCCCACAAATGTTTGGATTAAATAATCTTTCAGACACTAAATTACCTGTCTGATATAAAAAAAAAGGGGGCGTGTCTCTGGGCAGCACCTTGAATGGATGCAATATCAGTTGCTCTGAGTGGAACATTGATAATTTGCCTGTTATTGGTGTCTAAGAGGGTCATCCATCCACCTCAACCTGATATCTAGAAACTACACATTCAGCTGAATCTAATTATATAATAATATTGGGTATTCCACCCCTGATAACTGATCCGGAGCGTTGGGGCCTAAGGCAGACTCCTCAGTGAGAGGCTTTCAACACCCCCCCCGGTATATTACAAGCCGGGTAAACAGTGTGCTATCACTGTAAATTCTAGACCCTACAATCAAAGCAGGACGCAAGCAATGGAACATAAAAAGATCATTGATATGATAAGCTTAATCCTGGAGTCTTAGAGTTAAAATCTGTAATGACAGAGATGGTGTTTAGATTTGACTTCAGCAGCCACGTGAACATTGAGGAGCAGCCACAAGAAGCAAATCCACTCATACATCTCCAGGAGCTAAACACAGCAGAGGAGGAGAGTACGGCAGCTACCGTCCATAATATAAAGGACAAATCTTTTCCTGGCGTTAGAGTTCAATCATTCAGGGACTTATACCGCAACTACATGCACAGCTTCATCTGCCCCTGTTGTGCGTGCAGCAGGCCTGTAAAGCTCTACACCTATTACCACCATGAGAGATCAGGACCGCAGCCTCCACCGAAATACGGTGAGACACATTGGGGAGGATAGGTTGATCTCGCTGCATCTGCAAACGGCACACATACCTCCAAAAGTAACGTGTCTGGTCACATTAGCCCCATCTGGTACCCCCGATAGTGGCTGGCGTGCTCGGGGTCTCACAGAGGCTGAGGTACTATTATTAAGCCAGACGGCTCCGCACCCAGAGCCAGCATGTCATGGAGGACACAGAGTGCGGCTACTCAGGAGCCACTTATGTTGGCCAGCTCAGAACTTTCATGAGAGACATGACCTCCCCTATACAAACATTAAAGTAGGAGTTGGTTGAAAATACTTTATTTTATCCGTTAAGTTCTGGTGATCGGATGTTTTCACGGACCGTTTCATCTAAATTTCAATGCCAGAACTCTCTCTTCAAGAAAGTCTCGTTGTTGTGTACTTGGCGTTTTGCGTGTATATATGCCTAAATATGCTGGCCTAGTCTTAAAGTTACTATAGTCGGATTCATGCTCTCACATACTTTTTAAATGCGGTGTGTGAGTTTTAGCATTAACACACCTCCATCCTCACCATTCCCCTATAACCCTGTATAGACAAGGAGGATAATACTGGTATGATTCCCTGCATTCACCCAACTTGTTGGGGGACTATTTTACCCCTCTTGGAAGCTTTATAAGGCAGAGAAAATTAAAAATTGTACAATCCAATACCAGACTATGCAAGTATATGGTGATGTGATATATTATAGATGAAATACCCCTCTCAGCTCTATACTAGGCAGATTCAGGGATTCCTTTTATATAATGGGTGAGATTTCTTGCAGCTGTAGACTAGAGTGGATTAAGATATGTTCATCTTACTTATACTATTGCTAGTTTATTTCTCTCCACATAGTTGAAGTGCTTATTTCCTTTTTTTTTTTTTCCTCATAAGCTTTATTTCATATGCAATTGTTAAATATCATTGCTGGTTTGTAACTATAGTTTTAAGGACCCAAGAGTAGCTCTAAATGCCCACCCTCATCTAGTACATACCCTATAACATGTTCCCCAATTAGTACATATTATTAAACAAGGCCCGGGGGGGGGGGGGGGCAATGCTGTACTTTGAGGGATTCCAGATTTGTAAGACATTCTAGCTATAAATAAGGGTTTACTGTATCCTGGATCAACAAAATATAAAATTTGAGGTTAACAAAATAGGACCCAAAAGTGGTCTCGTTCTTTCATTATACCCTCCCTTATATTTTATTATGTTCCCTTATTTAAGGTCCAAGAGTGACCTTTTAGGTATGTTATGGAGGATCATTTATATACGGGCACAAAATATTAATTTTGCAAGTTATAACTGTTAACTTTTCTTCGTTGAGTTATGTAAAAAATTGTAACATTGGACCGTGCTTTTCCGGCAATGTGCTATATAGTGATTTGTTCCGTATGTTTACAATGTCTGTATGCCTAATTTACCTCAAAAAAAAAAAAAAAAACAGACTTCCCAGGAAAAAATCCAGGATAAACCGTATAACAAGAGCAAGTCCTCACCCAGGTAATAAGACCACCCCCTTGCAGGAGGCCAACACTCCAAAGAGCCAGGGCCATAAAAGGACACAAGAGCTGATTGTGCTTGAAAAAAGCGGCTAATCCCCCTAAGGGACACAAGGCGTTGCTCATTTTATCAACCTCGAAAGGAGGAAAGGCTGAGTAGACCTCGCCAGGGATCGAACTAGTAACCCTCGGTTTGCTACAGTACAGAGTAGACACAGAGCATTAGAATGCTGAGCTAGCTGTCCAGCTAGCCACGAGCTTTAGACACAAAGGGAACAGAGAGGACAAGTCACCCGAACAGAGCAACATCAACCCTCCACACATCACCTCAGATTCGAAGTCAGAGGGCAGTAAAACATGGGTTTGGATGCCACCGGGATGGCAATACCTAAACCATAGGAGTAGAAAAACACTAGGACCTCTTCTATCCCAAGAAGGAGATGAAGAGCACTCCCAACACCGGGGAAGGACCCCTAACCAGAGCCCCAAAAAAAGACCTCACTGTCTAAAGTCCTGATAAAGGAACAACCAACTTCCGAAGGGAATCCAAGTCCCCCGAAGGCAACCCATCCACAAGGAGAAACATACAATCCAAGAGGTCTCAATGAAGAAGAGAACCACTAAAAGGAACAAGTCTAAAAAGGACAATTTCCAAAAGCAACACAGCCCCGACCGGCGGAAAAGAGGCGCTAAACCCTCTAATTTTCCCACCACGTGGGAAATAATACTCTAGGTTCCAAGGGTATCGAAAGCAACATAGAGTGACACAGCAACATTCACTGACCCAGTCACCAGAGAAAACGGCTTATTAGTACTGAAACAATCCCAAGAGCCGCATGGACCCTTAAGTCCTCTTGAGAATGCTTAGCTGAAACTTATAAAATAAATAACAAGAAACATAAATAATGTTAAGAGCACTCGGCACCCCAAGCTGACCAGCAAGGTATATTAGGTGCCACGTGTCTGAATAAGCCGCGAGACAGAAGATCTGAACACAAGCAGGACCGGCCTGCAACCAGGGTCACATCTGCCAAGCTGGCTAAATCCACCCTCAGAGAGGGATGAAGAAAAAAAACATACAAACATGGGACTAACGTGTCACGAACAACTTCCGTAGAAGCAAAAAGCGAGTATTGATCACAGAGAACTTCCAGCAGGAAACATAGTATAAAAAGGAAAAATAAAATTAATCTTAACCGGATAAAATAAATTAACAGGCAACCCGAGGGTTAATGCCCAAAAGGAACAGAAGGTCCACAGGAGCAGCCTAATAGAAACCCTGTTCTTCCAAGAAAACTGGGAAAGATCTTGATAACAAGACTGAAGGTGATTACTTCATCCGCCCATGTCTAACGAGGTGCGCCGTTCAAAGGAGGGACTGATGAGTCCCATACCCAAGAAAGATAGGGTCCCCAAGCAGCTCAAAAACGTGTCTGAGTAAAACACTAAGGCAAGCTTGCCCATAACAAAAGGAACAACCTCAGGAACAGATACACCCGCAAGGAACTGTACATGCCCTCCAGAGGTCAAAAGACCTGGGGCAATCAGGCATGAGCACAATCGCGAATAAACATCTGGACTTTGCAGACGCGCAAGCGCCAAAAGTATGTAAAAGCGAAAACGTGCCACAACCTCCGGGGAGGGTAACACATAACTTGGGTTACCCGCATGTGTAGTAACAGAAAGCGGTAGGGAACTCGCCTCCCGGAGGACGAGGTCCCCCGAGGTGGATGGCTCAGTAGTTTCTTGAATCCCGGAGCCTGAGGAACAAGGCATTCTATGACAGCCTAAAGAACATAACCGATTGACCTGAGTCAATGGGGCCAATTTGCATTCTTCACAGGACAAAGAATCTGAATGTTGACCAATCTCAACATCTTCCATAACTGGATCAACGATACCCAATATAACAATTTGAACGGCACCGGACACCCACAATGGCTGGGGCACTCACCAGACACTAGCTGACTAAAATTTTCTGTCGCCACACAGTCAGGAATGCGGAAATGGAAGATCAGAATGTAAACACGCTCGGTCACAAGGTGAACCGTACAGTCCAACAAAAAGCGTGCCCGACCGTAAGGTCGCGTCACTTCAACAGGCCGGCATGTTCTAAGCCTCGAGCCCAGTAGACACTACACATAAGCAGACTGAATCACATAACAAACATGATTAAAAATCCCCCGGTTCAAAAGTCCCCCTCAGGAGATATTAACCCTTGATTCCAAGACACTTAGAGTCTCACTGAGACCCTGTATTTGCATGTGAGTTTGCAGGAACAAACGAGTTACAGTACATTCATGAAGAAGTAAAATGAAACAATCTTACTGGAATCTATGCCGTGGAACAGGAACATGTCGCTTCAAGTGTGACGGATAGTAACCTCGCCTCCACCATCGACTTGAGAGAAGAAAGCACACAGCAAAGCAAAGTTAGACAACGCTGATTGCTTGAGGAGCTGTTAACATGAGTTGGGATGGTTTCGCAGAAAGACTCTTCCTGCATCTCTTCCCTCACTCCTCACTAAGAGACTGACAGGATTGCTTAAAACTCCCGTCCCATGTCGAAGAGTACTACCCTCCATAAGAGACAAATTAAATTCTGACACTTCAATGCCAACCTCCTGGGATGAAAGGCAAAGAATGACTGGGGGATGAGGGAAGTGGGAGGAGTATGTGGGGTGTCTTTGCCTCCTCCTGGTGGCCAGGTTCTTATTTCCCAAAAGTAATGAATGCAGCTGTGGACTCTTTCCAATTATAAAGAAAAATGTGTTTCTAATAACTTGTTATACTAGTGCATGAAATAGCTGATTTTGTTAATTGACATCACAACCCATCAAAACGGGTTGAGCTTGCAGAGAGATCAGATCTCCTTATGTTATCAATCACTTTCTGTACACACATATGCTTTCTTATCTTATCTCTGCTTGTATACCATATCCCAATACTTAGAGAACAATTGGAAATTAACATTGTATTACTTATTTTGCCTACCATCTTGAAATTACACTCCCAGAGGGAGAAAGGCTTCTGCTGTCTATGTTAACAAAGCATCTTTATAGCCTTTACTTAAAGGGACACTGAACCCAATTTTTTTCTTTCTGGATTCAGATAGAGCATGCAATTTTAAGCAACTTTCTAATTTACTCCTATTATGAAATTTTCTTAATTCTCTTGGTATCTTTATTTGAAATGCAAGAATGTAAGTTTAGATGCCGGCCCATTTTTGGTGAACAATCTGGGTTCTTGCTGATTGGTGGATAAATTCATCAACCAATAAAGTGCTGTCCAGAGTCCTGAACTGAAAAAAAAGCTTAGATGCCTTATTTTTCAAATAAAGATAGCAAGAGAATGAAGAAAAATTGATAATAGGAGTAAATTAGAAAGTTGCTTAAAATTGCATGCTCTATCTGAATCACGGAAGAAAACATTAGGGTTCAGTGTCCCTTTAAAAAGACAGTCAACTCCAGAATTGGAATTGTTTAAAAAGACAGATGATCCTTTTAAAAGGACATTATACACTAGATTTTTCTTTGTATAGATGTTTTGTAGATGATCCCCTTTATATAGTCCATCTGGTGGGGTTTTTTTTGTAAAAATGTATAGTTTTGCTTTAAATAACATTGTGCTGATTATCAGACTCCTCACCAACCACCAACTCCAGCTTGCTCCTGTTTGTTTAAAGAGTATTTTCATATGCAGAGGAAGGGGGGGGGGGGGGGTGTCTGCTTTCAGTGATGTCCCAGGCTTATATCATTAACAGTGTTAAATTGGGAGCTTTTAAGTAAGTTTTTAAAAGGTTTTACACTGGATTTTTATATCAGTATCTGTGCATAATATTCTTTATAGTAGTGTCTATTACATGCAGTTAAATGAAAATTGGTGTATACTGTCCCTTTACCATTCATTTTCCAGTTTTGCATAACCAACACTTATATTAATACACATTTTACCTGATTACCTTGTATCTAAAGCCTCCGCAGACTGCTCCCTTATATCAGTTCTTTTGAGAGACTTGCGTTTTAGCCAATCAGTGCTGATTTATAAATAACTCCACGGGAGTGAGCACAATATTATCAATATGACACACAAGAACTAACACTGTCTAAGGACTTAGAAATTAGCATATGCACCTACCTAGGTTTAGTTGTCAACAAATACAAAACGAACAAAAGCAAAATTTGATGATAAAGTTGTTTAAAATTGCATGAACTATGTAAATTATGAAGGTTTAATTTTCACTAGACTGTCCATTTGAAGAGATGGTCTACACCAGAATTGTTATTGTTTAAAAAGATAGATAATCCCTTTTGCATAACCAACACTGTAATATTAATATATTTTTTACCTCTGATTACCTTGTATCTAAACCTTTGCAAACCGCACCCTTATTTCAGTTCTTTTGACAGACTTGCATTTTAGCCAATCATTCCCGTCTCCTAGGTAACTCCATAAAGACTAATACCAAAAAACAGCTCATGCTTTAAAACACTAACATAACTAGGAGTAGAGACGTCCAACCCATTTAGAAGAGGGCCAAAATTAGAGAGACCATGTACACCAAACACAATAACACCAGGAATCATTATGGAAACCACAAGGGAGTATTAAAAGGCCATGACTGTCTAAAAATGACGTGCTAACTTGTTAGAGCATGTCATACTATCAACCCTACACTGAGTGTTTAACCTCCACAAAGGGGTTCAACACACAGTAGAAGTACTGTCTGGGACACACTTAGGACACAAGTAAAACAAAATTATTGATTTTATTCAATTAATGGTTAAAAGGACAGAAAAGTTAAAATTAAAAACTTTTGTTATGCAGATTGAGAATGCAATTTTAAACACATTTGCTTTGATCTGTAAGTATCCTCTGTTGGAAAGGACCTAGGTAAGCTTATAGCTTATGTATATAGGAGTCCGTGGCAGCACTGTGTGCTAAAGACGCATGTACATTACTGTGCTCCTATCAGCCTACCCATAATAAAATCTGCATGTTCTAGTCAAACCATAAAAGCTCAATTGTTATTTACTGACCACTTAAAGTATTATTTTTAGTACTGTAAACAGACTCGACATACCTTTAAGAAATACGACATGCTTTTGGCCAATTTATTTTTTCTTAAGCAATCTGACACCCCTCCTGCAGCAATAAGTACAATTACTATACCATTCCATCAAATCCATATAAATCCTTTGCCCATATCTCAGCATAGACTCTGGGTTACATCAACACTCACTCCCGCAAGCACAGCACATGCGCCCATACTACACCTGGCTGACAAGGTTACACACTGCGTGCTTTGCTAGGTCACCTATAGACCACACTTAGAGCCAGTTGATTTGCTTCTATTTGCACCTACAATTAAATATGGCATCATCATGATGTCGTCAAGAAGACAGACCCAAAAGGTGACCGTGATTTGGCCTGCTCTGATATTCACACTACAGATGACGGGTGTTATCTATACACTCACACATGTTGCATTTTGTTACCTATTGTCTCAGGCAGATCCAGCAGCTCATTGTGCTGCAGATCCAGGTTGTTAATTTGAGTGCAGTTCCCAATCTCTTTCGGGAGGTGTTCCAGCTGATTGTGGGCAACATCCAGTGTTGTGAGGTTACACAGTTCACCTACAAACGAAAACAGACAAGGCTGTGACTCATTTAACCATGGGCATTATGGTACATAGCTGACGGATTACGTTTTCAAGCCACAACACTAAATAAACCCCGGAGCCTGGGCCCGTGTCTCTAATAGAGCTTAATTCTGGCCACTACTACATTTGTGTTATATAAAAAAAGAATTGCTAAATGTATACAGTAAACTGAAAAATGTGCAACCATATTATTTAAATTATTTTACTTGGTGTACAGTGAGAAGTTTTAAAAACACACAACAAAATAGAAAAGATAAAGTTTTCAAAATGAATTATGCTACTTGCTAAAAAATATACAAAGCTATAACTGAAATAGCTTTCAGAAAACAATCCTTGCTTCCCTTTAATAAAACCAAATAATATTATTTTAAACCAACATTTAAAGCAGAGATCACAAAAGGAGTTAAGCGACACTGAACTCAATTTTTTTCTTTTGCGATTCAGAGAGAGCATGCAATTGTAAGCAACTTTCTAAATTTACTCCTATTATCAATTTTTCTTCGTTCTCTTGCTATCTTTATTTGAAAAAGAAAGTATCTAAGCTAAGGAGTCAGGGTTCAAAACCCTGGACAGCACTTGTTTATTGGTGAGTGAATTTATCCACCAATCAGCAAGAACAACCCAGGTTGTTCATCAAAAATGGGCCGGCATCTAAACTTACATTCTTGTTTTTCAAATAAAGATACCAAGAAAATGAAGAAAAATTGATAATAGGAGTAAATTAGAAAGTTGCTTACAATTGCATGCTCTCTGAATCACAAAAGAAAAAAATTGGGATCAGTGTCCCTTTAAGTGACTAGACAACACAAAGCAAAAGACAAGGATGAAATCGGATATTGTAATAAAAGAGCTGTAGTGTCTGATTGCTATGGCCAGTCCTAGGGAATATGAAGTCCCACGATGGAAAAAAGGAAACACTTGCAGAATCTTCTTATAAGTTCTTGTTGGTGTACAGTGTAAGACTAATGGCAGGCAATAAGTAAGCCAAATGCCCTGGCAGTCTGCCACAACATTAGCTAATTTTCTATGATACCGATACAAACACATATGCATGTTACATCTCATTTAATGAATGGAGTCTCTACTTATGGTCTAATTTTATAAGCAATGAAAAAACATAATTTATGCTTACCTGATAAATGTATTTCTCTTGTGATGTATCGAGTCCACGGATTCATCCTTACTTGTGGGATATTCTCCTTCCCTACAGGAAGTGGCAGAGAGAGCACCCACAGCAGAGCTGTCTATATAGCTCCTCCCTTAGCTCCACCCCCCTATAGAAAAAGGAGAAACTATAGGGTGCAGTGGTGACTGAAGTTTTTTAAATAAAAATATATTGCCTGTCTTAATAAACAGGGCGAGCCGTGGACTCAATAAATCACAAGAGAAATACATTTATCAGGTAAGCATAAATTATGTTTTCTCTTGTAAGATGTATCGAGTCCACGGATTCATCCTTAATTGTGGGATACCAATACCAAAGCTTTAGCACACGGATGAAGGGAGGGACAAGACAGGGACCTTAAACGGAAGGCACCACTGCTTGTAGAACCTATCTCCCAAAAAAAGCCTCCGAAGAAGCAAAAAGTATCGAATTTGGAAAATTTGGAAAAAGTATGAAGCGAAGACCAAGTCGCCGCCTTACAAAAGCCCATGTGGAAGCCACAGCTCTAGTAGAATGAGCAGAAATTATTTCAGAAGGCTGCTGTCCAGCAGTATCATAGGCCAAACGGATGATGCTTTTCAGCCAAAAGGAAAGAGAGGTAGCCGAACCCTTTTGGCCTCTCCGCTTTCCAGAATAAACCACAAACAATGAAGATGTTTGACGGAAATCTTTGGTTGCTTGTAAGTAGAACTTTAAAGCACGAACCACATCAAGATTGTGCAACAGACGTTCCTTCCTTGATGAAGGATTAGGACACAGTGAAGGAACAACAATCTCTTGATTGATATTCTTATTAGAAACAACCTTAGGAAGAAACACAGGTTTGGTACGCAAAACCACCTTATCTGAATGGAAAATAAGATAAGGTGAATCACACTGTAAAGCAGATAGCTCAGAAACTCTTCGAGTCGAAGAGATAGCAACTAAAAACAAAACTTTCCAAGATAGAAGCTTAATATCTATGGAATGCATAGGTTCAAACGGAACCCCTTGAAGAACTTTAAGAACTAAGTTTAGGCTCCAAGGCGGAGCAACAGGCCTAAATACAGGCTTAATTCTGACCAAAGCCTGACTAAAAGTTTGAACGTCTGGTACATCTGCCAGACGTTTGTGTAGAAGAATAGACAAAGCAGATATTTGCCCTTTAAGAGAACTAGCTGATAATCCCTTCTCCAAACCCTCTTGGAGAAAAGACAATATTCTAGGAATCCTAATCTTACTCCACGAGTAACCTTTGGATTCACACCAATAAAGATATTTGCGCCAAATCTTATGATAGAGCTTCCTGGTGACAGGTTTTCTAGCCTGAATCAGGGTATCAATGACCGACTCAGAGAACCCATGCTTAGATAGAATTAGGCGTTCAATCTCCAAGCAGTCAGACGCAGAGAAACTAGATTTGGATGCAAGAACGGACCCTGGATTAGAAGGTCCCGCCTCATTGGCAGGGTCCACGGTGGAACCAAGGACATGCCCACAAGGTCTGCATACCAAGTCCTGCGTGGCCACGCAGGTGCTATCAGAATCACCAAAGCTCTCTCCTGCTTGATTCTGACAACCCGACGTGGAAGGAGAGGAAGCGGTGGAAATACGTAGGCCAGATTGAAGGACCAAGGCACTGCTAGAGAATCTATCAGAACCGCCTTGGGATCCCGGGACCTGGACCCGTAACGAGGAAGTTTGGCATTCTGACGAGACACCATCAGATCCAATTCTGGTGTGCCCCATATCTGAATCAGCTGAGCAAATACTTTCGGATGGAGTTCCCACTCCCCCGGATGAAAAGTCTGATGACTTAGAAAATCCGCCTCCCAGTTCTCTACTCCTGGGATGTGGATTGCTGAGAGATGGCAAGATTGATCCTCTGCCCGTCGGATTATTTTGGTTACCTACATCATCGCTAGAGAACTCCTTGTTCCTCCTTGATGATTGATATAAGCTACAGTCGTGATGTTGTCCGACTGAAACCTGATGAATTTGGCTGCAGCAAGCTGAGGCCACGCCTGAAGCGCCTTGAATATCGTTCTCAGTTCTAGAGTGTTTATCGGAAGAAGAGATTCCTCCCGAGACCATAAGCCCTGTGCTTTCAGGGAGTTCCAGACTGCACCCCAGCCTAGCAGGCTGGCATCTGTCGTTACAATGAGCCACTCTGGCCTGTGGAAGTACATTCCCTGAGACAGGTGGTCCTGAGACAACCATCAGAGAAGAGAATCTCTGGTCTCCTGGTCCAGATGAAGTTGAGGAGATAAATCTGCATAATCCCCATTCCACTGTTTGAGCATGCATAGTTGCAGTGGTCTGAGGTGTAGGCGGGCATAAGGAACTATGTCCATTGCCGCTACCATGAGTCCGATTACCTCCATACACTGAGCCACTGCCGAGGAATGGAATGAAGAGTTCGGCAAGTGGTTAAAAGTTTTGATTTTCTGACCTCCGTCAAATATTTTCATTTCTACCGAATCTATCAAAGTTCCTAGAAAGGAAACTCTTGTAAGAGGGAAGAGAGAACTCTTTTTTTATGTTCACCTTCCACCCGTGAGATCTCAGAAAAGCCAACACAATGTTTGTGTGAGACTTGGCTAGCTGAAAAGTCGACGCCTGAATTAAGATGTCGTCTAGATAAGGCGCCACTGCTATGCCCCGAGGTCGTAGAACCGCCAGAAGGGACCCTAGCACTTTTGTGAAAATTCTTGGAGCCGTGGCCAACCCGAAGGGAAGAGCCACAAACTGGTAATGCCTGTTTAGAAAGGCAAATCTGAGAAATTGATGATGATGATCTCTGTGAATAGGGATGTGTAGATACGCATCCTTTAAGTCCACGGTAGTCATATATTGACCTTCCTGGATCAGAGGCAGAATAGTCCGAATGGTCTCCATCTTGAATGATGGTACTCTGAGGAATTTGTTTAGAATTTTGAGATCCAAGATTGGTCTGAAAGTTCCCTAGCCCTTGTTCTTCTTTTGGGACTGGGCGGATCACCCCCATGGTAAGAAGATCTTCTACACAGTGTAAGAATGCCTCTCTCTTTGTCTGGTTTACAGACAGTCGAGAAATATGAAATCTCCCTCTTGGAAGGGAGTCTTTGAATTCCTGAAGATATCCCTGGGACACAATTTCTAAAGCCCAGGGATCGTGAACATCTCTTGCCCAAGCCCGAGGAAGGGGAGAAAGAAAAAAAAAAGAGAGAGAAAGTAAAAAAAAGAGAGAGAAAAAGAGCGAGAGAAAAAAAGAGCGAGAGAAAAAAAGAGCGAGAGAAAAAAAGAGCGATAGAAAAAAAGAGAGAAAGAAAAAGAGAGAGAAAGAAAAAGAGAGAGAAAGAAAAAGAGAGAGAAAGAAAAAGAGAGAGAAAGAAAAAGAGAGAAAGAAAAAGAGAGAAAGAAAAAGAGAGAAAGAAAAAGAGAAAGAAAAAGAGAGAAAGAAAAAGAGAGAAAGAAAAAGAGAGAAAGAAAAAGAGAGAAAGAAAAAGAGAGAAAGAAAAAGAGAGAAAGAAAAAGAGAGAAAGAAAAAGAGAGAAAGAAAAAGAGAGAAAGAAAAAGAGAGAAAGAAAAAGAGAGAAAGAAAAAGAGAGAAAGAAAAAGAGAGAAAGAAAAAGAGAGAAAGAAAAAGAGAGAAAGAAAAAGAGAGAAAGAAAAAGAGAGAGAAAGAAAAAGAGAAAAAGAAAAAGAGAAAAAGAAAAAGAGAAAAAGAAAAAGAGAGAGAAAGAAAAAGAGAAAAAGAAAACATAATTTATGTAAGAACTTACCTGATAAATTCATTTCTTTCATATTAGCAAGAGTCCATGAGCTAGTGACGTATGGGATACACATTCCTACCAGGAGGGGAAAAGTTTCCCAAACCTCAAAATGCCTATAAATACACCCCTCACCACACCTACAAATCAGTTTAACGAATAGCCAAGAAGTGGGGTGATAAGAAAAAGTGCGAAAGCATAAAAAAAAGGAATTGGAATAATTGTGCTTTATACAAAAAAAATCATAACCACCACAAAAAAGGGCGGGCCTCATGGACTCTTGCTAATATGAAAGAAATGAATTTCAGGTAAGTTCTTACATAAATTATATTTTCTTTCATGTAATTAGCAAGAGTCCATGAGCTAGTGACGTATGGGATAATGACTACCCAAGATGTGGATCTTCCACGCAAGAGTCACTAGAGAGGGAGGGATAAAATAAAGACAGCCAATTCTGCTGAAAATAAAGTTTAATATTAAAAATATAAGCAGAAGATTCAAACTGAAACAGCTGCCTGAAGTACTTTTCTACCAAAAACAGCTTCAGAAGAAGAAAACACATCAAAATGGTAGAATTTAGTAAAAGTATGCAAAGAAGACCAAGTTGCTGCTTTGCAAATCTGATCAACCGAAGCTTTATTCCTAAACGCCCAGGAAGTAGAAACTGACCTAGTAGAATGAGCTGTAATCCTCTGAGGCGGAGTTTTACCCGACTCAACATAGGCATGATGAATTAAAGATTTCAACCAAGATGCCAAAGAAATGGCAGAAGCTTTCTGGCCTTTTCTAGAACCGGAAAAGATGACAAAGACTAGAAGTCTTTCGGAAAGTCTTAGTAGCTTCAACATAATATTTCAAAGCTCTAACAACATCCAAAGAATGCAATGATTTCTCCTTAGAATTCTTAGGATTAGGGCATAATGAAGGAACCACAATTTCTCTACTAATGTTGTTGGAATTCACAACCTTAGGTAAAAATTTAAAAAAAGTTCGCAACACCGCCTTATCCTGATGAAAAATCAGAAAAGGAGACTCACAAGAAAGAGCAGACAATTCAGAGACTCTTCTGGCAGAAGAGATGGCCAAAAGGAACAAAACTTTCCAAGAAAGTAATTTAATGTCCAATGAATGCATAGGTTCAAACGGAGGAGCTTGAAGAGCCCCCAGAACCAAATTCAAACTCCAAGGAGGAGAAATTGACTTAATGACAGGTTTTATACGAACCAAGGCTTGCACAAAACAATGAATATCAGGAAGATTAGCAATCTTTCTGTGAAAAAGAACAGAAAGAGCAGAGATTTGACCTTTCAAGGAACTTGCGGACAAACCTTAATCTAAACCATCCTGAAGAAACTGTAAAATTCTCGGAATTCTAAAAGAATGCCAGAAAAAATGATGAAAAAGACACCAAGAAATATAAGTCTTCCAGACTCTATAATATATCTCTCTAGATACAGATTTACGAGCCTGTAACATAGTATTAATCACAGAGTCAGAGAAACCTCTTTGACCAAGAATCAAGCGTTCAATCTCCATACCTTTAAATTTAAGGATTTGAGATCCTGATGGAAAAAAAGGACCTTGCGACAGAAGGTCTGGTCTTAACGGAAGAGTCCACGGTTGGCAAGAGGCCATCCGGACAAGATCCGCATACCAAAACCTGTGAGGCCATGCTGGAGCTACCAGCAGAACAAACGAGCATTCCTTCAGAATCTTGGAGATTACTCTTGGAAGAAGAACTAGAGGCGGAAAGATATAGGCAGGATGATACTTCCAAGGAAGTGATAATGCATCCACTGCCTCCGCCTGAGGATCCCGGGATCTGGACAGATACCTGGGAAGTTTCTTGTTTAGATGAGAAGCCATCAGATCTATTTCTGGAAGTTCCCACATTTGAACAATCTGAAGAAATACCTCTGGGTGAAGAGACCATTCGCCCGGATGCAACGTTTGGCGACTGAGATAATCCGCTTCCCAATTGTCTATACCTGGAATATGAACCGCAGAGATTAGACAGGAGCTGGATTCCGCCCAAACCAGAATTCGAGATACTTCTTTCATAGCCAGAGGACTGTGAGTCCCTCCTTGATGATTGATGTATGCCACAGTTGTGACATTGTCTGTCTGAAAACAAATGAACGATTCTCTCTGAAAATTGCACGGAGTTCCAAAATATTGATCGGTAATCTCACCTCCTGAGATTCCCAAACCCCTTGTGCCGTCAGAGACCCCCACACAGCTCCCCAACCTGTAAGACTTGCATCTGTTGAAATTACAGTCCAGGTCGGAAGAACAAAAGAAGCCCCCTGAACTAAACGATGGTGATCTGTCCACCACGTCAGAGTGTGTCGTACATTCAGTTTTAAAGATATTAATTGAGATATCTTTGTGTAATCCCTGCACCATTGGTTCAGCATACAGAGCTGAAGAGGTCGCATGTGAAAACGAGCAAAGGGGATCGCGTCCGATGCAGCAGTCATAAGACCTAGAATTTCCATGCATAAGGCTACCGAAGGGAATGATTGTGACTGAAGATTTCGACAAGCTGAAATCAATTTTAGACGTCTCTTGTCTGTTAAAGACAGAGTCATGGACACTGAATCTATCTGGAAACCCAAAAAGGTTACCCTTGTCTGAGGAATCAATGAACTTTTTAGTGAATTGATCCTCCAACCATGATCTTGAAGAAACAACAAAAGTCGATTCGTATGAAATTCTGCTAAATGTGAAGACTGAGCAAGTACCAAGATATCGTCCAAATAAGGAAATACCACAATACCCTGTTCTCTGATTACAGACAGAAGGGCACCGAGAACCTTTGTAAAAATTCTTGGAGCTGTTGCTAGGCCAAACGGCAGAGCCACAAACTGGTAATGCTTGTCCAGGAAAAAGAATCTCAGAAACTGATAGTGAGCTGGATTAATCGGAATATGCAGATATGCATCCTGTAAATCTATTGTAGACATATAATGCCCTTGCTGAACAAAAGGCAGGATATAGTCCTTACAGTTACCATTTTGAATGTTGGTATCCTTACACAACGATTCAATATTTTTAGATCCAGAACTGGTCTGAAGGAATTCTCCTTCTTTGGTACAATGAAGAGATTCAAATAAAACCCCAGCCCCTGTTCCAGAACTGGAACTGGCATAATTACTCCAGCCAACTCTAGATCTGAAACACATTTCAGAAATGCTTGAGCTTTCGCTGGGTTTACTGGGACACGGGAAAGAAAAAATCTCTTTGCAGGAGGTCTTATCTTGAAACCAATTCTGTACCCTTCTGAAATAATGTTCTGAATTCAAAGATTGTGAACAGAATTGATCCAAATTTCTTTGAAAAAACGTAATCTGCCCCCTACCAGCTGAGCTGGAATGAGGGCCGCACCTTCATGTGGACTTAGAAGCTGGCTTTGCTTTTCTAGAAGGCTTGGATTTATTCCAGACTGGAGATGGTTTCCAAACTGAAACTGCTCCTGAGGATGAAGGATCAGGCTTTTGTTCTTTGTTGAAACGAAAGGAACGAAAACGATTATTAGCCCTGTTTTTACCCTTAGATTTTTTATCCTGTGGTAAAAAAGTTCCTTTCCCACCAGTAACAGTTGAGATAATAGAATCCAACTGAGAACCAAATAATTTATTACCCTGGAAAGAAAGGGAAAGTAGAGTCGATTTAGAAGACATATCAGCATTCCAAGTTTTAAGCCATAAAGCTCTTCTAGCTAAAATAGCTAGAGACATAAACCTGACATCAAATCTGATATCAAAAATGGCATCACAGATAAAATTATTAGCATGTTGAAGAAGAATAATAATGTTATGAGAATCATGATCTGTTACTTGTTGCGCTAAAGTTTCCAACCAAAAAGTTGAAGCTGCAGCAACATCTGCCAAAGATATAGCAGGTCTAAGAAGATTACCTGAACACAAATAAGCTTTTCTTAGAAAGGATTCAATTTTCCTATCTAAAGGATCCTTAAAGGAAGTACCATCTGCCGTAGGAATAGTAGTACGTTTAGCAAGGGTAGAGATAGCCCCATCAACCTTAGGGATTTTGTCCCAAAACTCTAATCTGTCAGACGGCACAGGATATAATTGCTTAAAACGTTTAGAAGGAGTAAATGAATAACCCAAATTATTCCATTCCCTGGAAATTACTTCAGAAATAGCACCAGGAACAGGAAAAACTTCTGGAATAACTACAGGAGATTTAAAGACCTTGTCTAAACGTTTAGATTTAGTATCAAGAGGACCAGAATCCTCAATTTCTAATGCAATTAGGACTTCTTTAAGTAAAGAACGAATAAATTCCATTTTAAATAAATATGAAGATTTATCAGCATCAACCTCTGAAACAGAATCCTCTGAACCAGAAGAATCATTAGAATCAGAATGATGATGTTCATTTAAAAATTCATCTGGATAAAGAGAAGTTTTAAAAGACTTTTTATGTTTACTAGAAGGAGGAATAACAGACATAGCCTTCTTAATGGATTCAGAAACAAAATCTCTTATGTTATCAGGAACACTCTGAACATTAGATGTTGATGGAACTGCAACAGGTAATGGTATTTTACTAAAGGAAATATTTTCTGCATTAACAAGTTTGTCATGACATTTAATATAAACAACAGCTGGAGGAACAGCCACCAAAAGTTTACAGCAGATACACTTAGCTTTGGTAGTTCCAGCACCAGGCAGCGAGATTTTCCTGAAGTATCTTCTGACTCAGATGCAACATGAGACATCTTGCAATATGTAAGAGAAAAAACAACATATAAAGCAAAATTGATCAAATTCCTTAAATGACAGTTTCAGGAATGGGAAAAAATGCCAAAGAACAAGCTTCTAGCAACCAGAAGCAATGAAAAATGAGACTTAAATAATGTGGAGACAAAAGCGACGCCCATATTTTTTTAGCGCCAAATAAGACGCCCACATTATTTGGCGCCTAAATGCTTTTGGCGCCAAAAATGACGCCACATCCGGAACGCCAACATTTTTGGCGCAAAAGAACGTCAAAAAATGACGCAACTTCCGGCGACACATATGACGCCGGAAACAGAAAAGATTTTTTGCGCCAAAAAAGTCTGCGCCAAGAATGACGCAATAAAATGAAGCATTTTCAGCCCCCGCGAGCCTAACAGCCCACAGGGAAAAAGTCAAATTTTTTAAGGTAAGAAAAAATGATTGATTAAAAATGCATTATCCCATATATGAAACTGACTGTCTGAAAATAAGGAATGTTGAACATCCTGAGTCAAGGCAAATAAATGTTTGAATACATATATTTAGAACTTTATAAAAAAGCGCCCCACCATAGCTTAGAGTGTCACAGAAAATAAGACTTACTTACCCCACTCGTCTACATGTTGTAGAAAGCCAAACCAGTACTGAAACGAAAATCAGCAGAGGTAATGGTATATATATATAAGAGTATATCGTTGATCTGAAAAGGGAGGTAAGAGATGAATCTCTACGACCGATAACAGAGAACCTATGAAATAGACCCCGTAGAAGGAGATCATTGCATTCAAATAGGCAATACTCTCCTCAAATCCCTCTGACATTCACTGCACGCTGAGAGGAAAACCGGGCTCCAACCTGCTGCGGAGCGCATATCAACGTAGAATCTAGCACAAACTTACTTCACCACCTCCATAGGAGGCAAAGTTTGTAAAACTGATTTGTGGGTGTGGTGAGGGGTGTATTTAAAGGCATTTTGAGGTTTGGGAAACTTTGCCCCTCCTGGTAGGAATGTATATCCCATACGTCACTAGCTCATGGACTCTTGCTAATTACATGAAAGAAAAAGAGAGAAAGAAAAAGAGAGAAAGAGAGAAAGAGAGAGAAAAAGAGAAAGAAAAAGAAAGAGAGAAAGAGAGAAAGAGTCAGGGGCTACCCCTTCATGCTGTCTTAGAGGCAGCTGCAGGCTTCTTGGCCTGCTTACCCTTGTTCCAAGCCTGGTAAGGTCTCCAGACTGACTTGGATTGGGCAAAATTCCCCTCTTGCTTTGCAGCAGAGGAAGCTGAAACAGAACCACTTTTGAAGTTCCGAAAGGAGCGAAAATTATTTTGTTTGGTTTTCATCTTATTTGATCCATCCTAAGGAAGGGCATGACCTTTCCCTCCAGTGATATCTGAAATAATCTCTTTCAGTTCAGGCCCGAATAGCGTATTTCCTTTATTTCCTTTGAAAGGGATGTTAA